>NW_020955747.1:132433-310603 GCF_003031625.1 Empidonax traillii | reverse complement strand
CCGCCCTCCCGCGCGGCCGGCGCCGGGCCCGGCGTTACCTCTGGTCGGCCCGCAGCGAAGCCTATGCTGGGTACAAGGCCGAGGGCCCGGCCGCCATCTTGGTGCAGCAGAGGGATGTGCGTGACCTACAACATGCGGGCGGCCCCGCCCCGTCCCCGCGTGTTGCTATGGCGATGGGGCCGGCGCGTGCGCGCCGGGCTCGGCTCCGCCCCGGGGGCGGGGCCTGCGGGAGCGGGGCGGCACCGCCCCTTCGCCCTGGCCGTGCGCGCGCGGGAGCCGAGCTCGCGGTCCGGCGGAGGGAGGCGCGAGGTGAGGGCGGCGGGCACGGCGGGGTGGCGGGCACTGCCCGGCACTGCCCTGCTTCGCCTCGGGGGAGCTCCGTGAGGGGCGGCGGGCGCTGCCCTGCCTCGCCTTGGGGCAGCGCGGGGTCCCTCTGAGCGGCCGCAAAGCCCCGGGGCTAAGACGAGGGGGCCGGGAGGGGCGCTGGGAAAGATTCTGTCCCTTACAGCCACGCGGACGGACCCCCCGAGCTGGGGGCTTCGGGCGAGGTTGGGCGGTGCTGGTGAGGAGGGAGCGAAGGGGCCGCGGGCGGTGCCGGGGAGGGGCCTGGTGGTCGTGTGGGCCGCCGTGGGACCCCCGAGCGGCGGGCCCTCCCCACAGCGAGTGAGGCGGCCGCTTCTGAACACGCTCTTGTGGAAAACTCCAGCAGCGCTGTTGAAACCGGGGGGTGAAGAACATCACCGACCAGCTCCTGAGGAAGATCTGGGCTCCTCCAAGGCTGAGTCCTGATTGTGTGGGAGTGCTCAGCCCCGAGGGGAACGCTGTGGGAAAGATCATACATGAAAGATTTCTGAGCTTGGTCCATATGTCAAAACATAATAGCCATCTGCATAACTCCGCTTCGTTTCTCGGTAGCTGTGAGAAACTTTCCTCCTCTCTTTGCCTGGTTCTGAGAAATAGTTGGGTGACAGATAAGTCTCACAAATTAAAAGAATGTTCTTAAGTGTTCCAGCAGGATCTAGTTTTGTTTGGCATTGAAAATCGCTCATGGAGGATGGTTAAGCAGGAATCAATGACATCAGTCATCAGGAAATACTCTTGGAAGGAAGAGTTGCTATCAGAGCAATCTTGCATGATGATAAAGGGCTCACGGATAGCCTCCTAAGTAGTTGAATAATTCATATTATTCAATAGACCAGTATACAGATGTTGGAGATGATGGAATTTATTTTTAGCATGAAATTTCTCTTGAGAAACGTGTTGTCCAGTTTTTATTTTGTGTGAATAATCACGGTGCCAGATTGTTGTCAGTTAAGTTCAGCTTCATGAAAAAGGATACCAAATGTCTTCAGTGTTCATCATCTGTACCCTGTCCCTCCCATTACAAATTCCTTCTCAGAAATCACCTCTTCCTTATTGGGGTGATTGCTACGGTGGAGGGGGACAGGAAGTAACTCGGTAACTCTTACCAGTGAAGTAGTCACCGCGAGCTAAAAAGTTGCGTCCTTGTAAACCTAAATGAGGTTGCAATTGTGTACATATACATTATATTCAGTAACTTTGAGAAGCAAATGCTGGAAATCATCCCCAATTTGAAACAACTTTACCTTCTGCTTGGCGCAAAAAGTTGGGCTCCTGTTCATCTGACACTGGGCAGCTTGTTTTGACTCAAGATGGCTCTTTGTTGGGAGGAACAGACTAAAGGGTGCTGCACGCTGAAGCAGTTTGGTGCCATTTCACAGGAAGCTGAACCTGCTGACAAAAATCTGCTCAGAAGATGGAAAGAATCAGGCAGTGATAAAAAGTGGTAATGAGCTAGCTAGAGAAAGAAAAGGGAACTGTGGGATTACGGAGTGGGAACAGATACCTTTTGGTTAGAGGGTGATCCAGGGGAGGATCTAAAAAGGAGGCTTGTGGTCTCACAGATACTATTATATGCTGATGTTTTTATGTTGTCAGAGTAAAAGCCTTGATCTCTTGGATTCATCCAGGTCAGTGTGTTAGGGCTGTGGATGAGCCTATTTGTCAAGAGACTTTTTTGTATGGAGGTGTTGGATGAGAAATTTGTTTAAAATTTTTTTTTAAGAAATATTTTTTGCATCTATTTTGTATTTTACACACAACTGCATGTGAAAATTTTATATTGGCAACAGAAGGTAAAATGACTGAGTTTACAAGCATCTAGAGGAGGAGGAAAAGATTCATATTGAAACTGTTAGCTCTTTATGGAACACTCAAGCATGAATAGAAATGTTGAGGGGAAGGAGGCTTGAGAAGAAAAAAAAGAACACAAACATGACTTTGGGGGTTTTTTAGCTTTGAAAAAACTGTTTCCTGTAAAGAGCAAGATGTCTCTGAGCAGGGTGTTTAGTTTGCTTCGTTTCCTGAAAGTGTGTGAACCTTTCAGGCTTCAGAATGGTTTGTCACACGTCTGGTGCCTTCAGCGCTCCACGTTCATGTTGTTTGAATTTATTGTCTGACCATGTCCGTAGGGACAATGGTGGCTGAAAATTCTGCCCCTCATTAGTACAGGAGAGTCAAATACTTGTACCCTGTGAAGGAATTGACACTGTTTCAGAATCTGGACATCCAATCAAGAATGTTGCTTCTTTTACTTTAGTGTGCAACAGTGGATATTACACTGGTTTGTTGCCTTTTTTTTTTTTTTTTTTTTGTACAATTTTTAATAAACTGAAAAACTTTATTTTTCCAGATTTGTTCCTGTCCTTCCCTAAAAATGTCCAAGGTAAGAATAACATTTCTGTCTTCCAGTATGACAATGTGACACAGATAATTTGTTTTTAAAATATTAATCTTCATGGACAAAATGTGCAACTTGCGTTGTGTTTGATGTGTGCTTTACTAACAGTCCATAAGAGAGAATTCACATTTAGAAGACATGATATTAAAATATTGAGTGATGTAAAACATACATTAAATTACTTTCCTGCAATTATAAACCTCTGCAGTTAACTAATACTCTTGGAAGGATTTAATTTTGGTCATGGAGTTGTACACAAGCTCCCTGATGCATCTTCATTGAAACTTCCATTGTGCTACTTTGTTTTGAGGAGGAACCATTTAAGAAAATTATGTTCTTAGATCTAATTTCTTCATTAAAAGGGTTGGTGATAACCTAGAATATTATTGGCCTGCTGGGATTCACCTAAGTCTTGGCCCCCAGGATTTGGTATGATGCATAAAACATCTCTGTTGGCTTATTGGAGTGAAATGAATGATGAAGGGTGCTTGAGTGATGTGTTTGAAGAGGTAAACTAAGAGATCTAAAGATAAATTATTCTTTGGGATTTTGTTTCTTTTTTACTTTAGGTGTTCTGGGCTGGAGAGCTGAATAAATGAAATTCTTTTTAAGCTCTAGGTCAGTGTAGTTTTCTGTACTTCTTTGTGAAACTGTTGAATAGTAGGAACCTCTGCATAGTTCCCTCTCCGTATGTCACGCAGCTTCAAACCATTTGAAATCAACAAGGAAGGCATTATACGGACAAGTATGTCTTGAGTGATTGCTTATTATTGTCTTATTTCATTTTTAGCAACAGCCTGCTCAATTTACCAATCCAGAAACTCCTGGCTATGTTGGATTTGCAAACCTTCCCAATCAGGTTCACCGAAAATCTGTGAAAAAAGGGTTTGAATTTACTCTTATGGTGGTTGGTAAGGAAACATTTTATAGTCTTTCTCGAAATTAGTACTTGCTCACGGGGAATTTGACATTAAAATGAATGTTGCTTCCACTATTGTAAGGCTCCAGCTTGCATCACCTGTACTTTCTTTTATAGTTTGTAATTTCATTTTTATAGTTTATTAATTCTCGCAGCAGTTGTTTTCCACACTTCAAACCATGTTTGAACACATTAATAGGTTTGTGAGCAAAGAAATTCTATTATGCACTCCAGCAATCATTTCTTCCTTCCTTTTCTCCTGTCTTACAGTTTTCAAGCATTCCATTTAAAACGTAGTTTTAAGCTGTTTTTCAATTTGAATACAGTCTTTATTCACTTCCACATTTTTATTAAGAGACTTGTATTAAGGAGAACATTCTATTTAAAATGTTGTTTATGCTTCTGTAGTTCAACGTAATCTGAACTCTGGTCTTTCTACCTCTTTAAATACTCTTATAAAAGAAGAGAGAATTGGTTTTGATGTGAGCTGTTACTTTTTATATGGATCATGATTTCCTGTTAGCAGTTGTAATTTAAAGTGTAACTGATAATTCATTAAGAGTCTGTGTTGGTATCTGGAATGGAAAGAAAGATGTGGTGTCTGCAGAAATATCTTGATCCTTTGAGAAGTCAGTTGCTGTTCAAAGTTATGTGGACTCCCAAATCAGAGTTGGGTGTTTTCTCTGTCTCTCCTGTCAGGCGCTGTAACTTCTGAGTTTTGGTGTTTGAACTCTGCCATTCTCGCTTTTAAATAGGCTTTTGCAAAAAGTACCCTAATAGAATTAGGCTCTTTATTACCTGGCACCACAAGAAGTAAATCCCATTTGTGTGTTAGACTTGTCCAAGAGAGATCACAGTGGGAATGAGCAGGAGAGATGAGATAGTACAGGATAGGAGGTGTTTAAGTTCTTAATTGTTTTGGATTCTGGTAGTTACAGGGAGAGTCTATATTCTCAAACCTTTCATTAGTTTTGCCAAATGACAGCCCTAGCACTGCTGTTATCCTGTTTCTGTCTTTTGTACTTCGTTGTTGGACAGACTTGGCCCTTGTCTTTGGCTTCCTAGAATTTTATCATAGTTGTTTACTGTATCTTTCCTTGGATTTCCTTTGAATGATACCATAAAGGATATCATATAAAATCTAAGGGTAAAGCCAAACTATAAGCAACTGTTTCAAATTATGGCATCTGCTGTAACTCTTCAGAATTTACAGTTCACTGAGCCTAAAAACTTGGAAGTTTTGAGAAAGAAAAGATGTGCTTTCTCTGTTGCAGCTAAACCTGATTTCCAGATTTCTTTGAGACTAATTGGGAATAGTGCCATGTGAGAGGGTCCTGGCAGAAAGCAATGTAAAATTATATAGACCAACAGCTGTTTCTAGCCCCTTGTAGAATAGAAATAGAGGGGAAATGACGTGGTGTAAGAATATCAGAAAGGCAATTAATCCACCCATGTCAGAGTAAAATGGAACTTTACAGTTGTTGCCTGTCAATATTTTGAGGGATAAATGAAAACTACAAGAACGAGAACTTGGAAAAATGTCATTTCATTGAAAATTTGGAGTGGTATTTTAAGATACACTAGCAGAGGGAGGCAGCTGATGTAAGATAAAATAAACTGTGCTTTAAATTGTTGATTATTTCAACAGTTTGGAATGTGAATTCTTTCCCTTCAAATATGCACAGGGTTTAACTATGTTCCCTTGTGGGCTGTGTCACAGTGCCTGTATTCAACTATCATTCTTCATTAAGTTGCCTTTTTTTTTTCATTTCTGAGCATGATAATACTTCTTTAAAAGCTGTCTGCACTGACAGAGTCCTAATCAATGATTTTTCTTTTTCACACAGTTTTTTTTTCCTTCTGTTTACTCTGGTATCTGAAAATATGAGCTGAATTTGCCTGCTTGGCTGTGTTGCTCCTAAAGAAATCCAAATCACTTGTATTTATTAACAATTTTGTGTTCATTCTCATTATTAAGCTAAGACTTCATCTAAATAGTTATTTCACTGAAGAGTCACTAAATTACTGTAACCAGTATAATCCTTGACAGCAACTATGAAAACTGATTTGGTTAATGTATTATATTTACCCAAACTGCAAGTATGGTGTGTGGCACTGGATGAAATCATACTTTTTTTGGTTTTGCTGAAATGATTCCATGTGACTGTTGAGTTACTCTGGGTGAATTTCTCCATTGGTGAAGGCTGCACTGGTACAAGCTGATTTTGAGACCTGCATTCTGTGAGGCAGTGAAAAGTGGCAGCTCCTACTCCAATATTTGCTTAAAAACAATTTCCATCTATTTTTTTTCCTTTTGTTCAGATATTTTAGTCAGACTCCTATTGCAGAATAGTCTGTCTTAGGGATTATGTGGCCCACCATTTTTAACATCTGATTTTTCTAATTAATTCTATCAACACCTGAAATAAAGCTAAAATTCTAGAAAAGGATCTCTTCAGTGAATTTAAGTACTGAGCACTTCAAGAGGCTGCTCTTTTTTATGTTGTGAACAATTGTTCTGATTAAGATCTTGGTCTTTAACTAATTAGTTGGCCTTTGCACTTTTCCCTCATGGCTTGGCCAGTATCCCTAGAACAAAAATCTGTGGTATAATTTGGTAATCCCCAAGTTCATCAGTGTGAAAAAAAAAACAATTCAGTGGTCCCATCATGTTTCTCTTTCCTTGGGTTCTTGTTTGCCATATTAGCATAAAAAGCAGAAATAAATCCCCCTTAATGATGTCTGGGTCTACAGACAATGCCTTTTTCATTGTTTAAATTGATGATATAGCCTAGGCAGGATCTAGTTTCTCACTGGGTATGATCTTTCACATTCTGGAGTGATAAGAGAAATCTATGCCCTAGATATGAAATAGGAAATATTAAGTTTAAATTGATCAGACCTACACTTGACTAGCAGATTTAATTACAAATCATCAGTGAAAGCTCTGGGAAAGTGTATTATGAAGGTGAGATGTAAAAACTGTTATTCGACCTTTCTGTGCAAACTTTTCCAATGCAAAATTATAAATTGTAAATTTTTAATTTGACAGAAGGATGAAAAAATTTATAGTCAGATAATACTGTCTGGATACAATTGAAATTATCTATGTGCATATTTTGAATTCATTACAGGTGAATCTGGATTGGGAAAATCTACATTAATAAACAGCCTCTTCTTGACGGATCTCTACCCAGAAAGGATAATCCCAGGAGCTGCTGGTAAACACACCTTTGTTGTAGTTCCTCTGTGCTCGATGATTTTCGGACTTGAATGCTTTAATCTTTGGAATTTAGTAACAGTCATTAGTGATTTCAACCTGTAATAATTCCTAATGTATTTCATGACACTTGAACTGTGTCATAGAATTGGTTTCCTCTGCACCAGATATCTATGGGATGTTTGTTATTTAGTCCTTGTGCGTATTCAATTAGCACCAAGAAAGTTGATCCCTTCTTCTGCCTAAAGAAAATCATTGTGTCACAGAAAGATAAACAGTCAGAAGTTTTATTTAGTTTTTAATCAATTGCAATTTTAAACATATGGATTGTTTATACCTGCTTGGATTGCGCCCTAATTTGTTTGCTTTGGGTTGGTATTTAGTGAATGTGAACTTCACCTCCTGCTGTTCTTCAGTCCCTTGTCCTTTTTTCATTCTGTTAACCAAGGGATACAATAATCCAACAGAAGAGAATATTGTAAGAAAATAGAGGAAAATGCTATTTTCTCCCCTTTGCTAGTTGTTTAATTGCTAGATTTTTGATAGTTTATCATGCTAGCTGATGATTACTTATCACATTCAGCCTTAGGAAAAAATCCATTATGTATAATTTCACATTGTTCTCCAATTACCTACAATTTTGTCTCAGTCCCTTTTGCTTTAGTTTCTACACTATATTTAAGAAAAGCATGAAGTCTCATATTATCCTCTGACAACACCTGAAGAATTTTTGTATTGAGTCTTGCTGTTATCAGGGCCTAAGAATGTAATCCACAGAATAATATTTATATGGTTGTATCTGCCAGTTAGTCTTCGGAGCTTATCTCAAAGTGACACGTTCTTACAAATCCGATTCTGAAATACCAAGTTTGTTGTCTTTCAGATAAGATTGAACGCACCGTGCAGATTGAAGCCTCGACAGTTGAGATCGAAGAGAGAGGCGTGAAACTGCGTCTGACAGTTGTAGATACACCAGGATACGGGGACGCTATCAACTGTCGAGACTGGTGTGTGCACAGAGAGTATACCTTGATCTCTGTGTGGAGACTGACATGCATTTCATGTGTATGTCCTTGGGGGGGGGAACACGGGGTGTGTGTGAAATGCTGAATATGAGGTGCGATTTTTCGTGGGATTTTTAGAAAACCACGTTTTCTAATTTTGAGGAAGCTTAACTTAAGTGTTACGAATTAATTCAGGTACATGTAAAAAGGCATCAGTAACTTCCAGACAACTTGAAATAAGTTTTGTGACACACATATGGGGTTTTTTTCAGTCAACTTTCTTAAGCTTGAAAGAACTTAAAGTGAAAAGTGACCTTGACTTAATTTGTAGTCACAAAGTAATGGAACCACTGGGACACAAGAATTTCAACAATACTCTGAGAAAGCAAATCATCTAGTCTTTAGTGTGAACAAAAATCCACCTTTGGATCTTGCCCATGTTCACTTGAGCATTCTCAGATTTTGTGCTTCATTTTTAAGTGTTTTTCATCATCTTTGGTTCTGATTGTTTGGTTTGAAGGTTTCTTTTTTAACAAATTTACAAGTACTGAGAAATGTACTCAGTAAGTACTGTAGTAAGTACTGAGAAATAATCTGGAGATCAGTGGCAATCAGTTTCCATTGGTAATCCCTTTCCCCACATCTCTCAGGCCTCTGAACCTCAAAGTAGGAACTGTGTGATCTCAAGCCCTGTAGTAACAGAGCAAGGGGCAACAGTCTGAACCTGGAAGAGAAGGGAAGAAATGTTTTACAGTGGTGATGTTGAGACACTGGCACAAGTTGCCCAGAGAAGCTGTGGCTGCCCCATTCCTGGAAGTGTTTGTGGCCAGGTTGGACAGAGCTTGGAGCACCCAGACTAGTGGAAGGTGTCCCTGCCCACAGCAGGGGTTTGAAACTGGGTGATCTTTAAAGGTCCCTTCCAACCCAAACCATTCTATGATTTTAAATCAATTTGAAACAAGAGCGTTAAATTATCTGGCACATGTGTGATTAATGCTAATCAAAATATAAATATGAAACCAAGAGAAATTTGTTGTGGAACTGAAGTTGTGCTATATATATGTACATTTTGTCTTACTATATATGTATATTAAAAAAATGCACATAGTATATTGTTATTCTATAAATCAATTACAATTATAAGATATGTGTGCTTCTACTTTTCCAGTCCTACCGAATCAGTACATGAATTTTTTTCCATCTGAAGGTTGGTTCACCAGCAGGATGTCTTCTTGTTTTAATATTACTTTTGAAACAGCACTACAGTTACTGACCATTTGGTGATTTCTCAAATCCATATTTATTTTGCAGTTTTAAGACCATAATCGCTTACATTGATGAGCAGTTTGAGCGATACCTGCACGATGAGAGTGGTTTGAACAGAAGGCACATCATAGATAACCGGGTTCATTGCTGCTTCTATTTCATTTCACCATTTGGTCATGGGTAGGTGTTTCTCTGTCATTTTTTTTTTTTCAGGGACTTTGTTCCTGCCTGTTGACCTAAATTTTCAGAATCAGGTTGCCATTACTTAAGGAAGTGCTATGACTACTGGCATTAATTTGATGTATTCTTTCTCTGTGTGTAAAGAGAGATACTGATGGGAAAGTAAATTGGTAATTTAGAGTAAAAATAAATAAAACATTTTCCATATTTTTATTCTAGCCTTAAGCCTCTGGACGTTGAGTTTATGAAGGCTATACACAACAAAGTAAATATTGTACCAGTGATTGCAAAAGCTGATACACTTTCTCTGAAAGAGCGAGAGAGACTGAAGAAAAGGGTGAGTGTTTTTCTAGCTTGCAGAAATGTGTTGTCCTTTGATTGTAGCAGTATGGTGGCTGAAGAGAGGGACATTCTGATTAACCTTACTCAGTTCTAGCTGAGGAAAATATAATCTCCTGCACAGCATAACATTTAATATGTAGTTTGATATCTTGTAAATTATTTTATTATGTACTTAAGTGAAAAGTTGTCCTTCGAATGTTGCTTGCAAAGTGGCAGATTGGCTACATTTACAATTACATTATGAGAGCTTTTTGAAACTTTGGAAAAAATACTTAGATACATTTGCTGATGGTAATTGTTCTCTTACCTGTTTAATCAGTTGCAAAGCAGAGACTGCATCAGAATATATATATGTGTGTGTATATATATACATATATATATATATATTTTTTTTTTAACCCGGTCAGAATTTTGATGGTTGAAGAATGGGTTTTTCAGAGATGTTTCTGATTTTGGGGTTGTTTTTCTTTCCCCGTGTCACTCTTCTTCTAAATCATTCCAGTTCTTCCAGAGGCAAGAGCTCTTAACACATTGAATCTTGCAGGACTTGATGCCATATTTGCTGGAGGGGAGAGCAGGAGAGCAAAGGCTGGAGGAGTCAACAAACCATCATGAGTTAATAAGAGATATGAAGTTTAGAAAGAGGGGTTAGAATTAAGCTGCCAAAAGGCATTCTTGTTCCAGTCTTAGCTCTTGTATTTAAAACTTTATGAAGGTTTTTTTTTCAGTTATTTTGAAAATCCTTATAACTATCTTACCTAATTTGTAATAAAAAGAGAGGCATATACTTCAGTAGAAGTACTTACTGTGCTAGAATTCTGCAGAAATAAGGATTGTTTTATTGTTTATTAAAGAGAAAATTTGTATTTATGGCAAATGGATTCCAGCTGCAGATACCATTCTTGGCAGTCATGAAGAGAGAAAAAAGTATTTGTTGTGTCTGTAGTTCAGCTAGTTTTTTAAACACTCCCACCTCTACCACCCAAGTAGTAATTCAGAGGTAAGAACAAGGAGGTTTAGGAGGTTTATGCTGTGGCTTCTGAGTCAATGCTTTTATTATAACAACAAAAAAAAAAGGTTTAAAAAACATAGTTTCCACAAAAGACAGTGTTTGTGTGAACACTATTGTTTGTCTGAAAGTCTATGGCAAGTAGTTGTTGAATGTCCTGAAGAAATACAGTGTTTAAAAACAAATCCTTGTCAAGTAACTTGGATCAGTAAGATAGATCCAGGTTTCTTAAGAGACTGTGTATTAAGTAATTTTATGTTAAGATTTAAAAATACTGACTCTACATTTATATTATCTTGATTTCTTACATTACAAATCTCAGATTCTGGATGAAATAGAAGAGCATGGCATCAAGATTTATCACCTGCCTGATGCTGAATCAGATGAGGATGAAGACTTTAAAGAGCAGACCAGACTCCTGAAGGTGTGACTGGCTTCATAGGTTACATATGTGAATAATATATTGTATTCAGACTGCTCAGATGGTTTTAGAACAAGACCTGAGATGAGACCTGGAGTGAGTCACCGTGTCTCTGTACCCAGGCTTCACTAGCTGGAAGATGATGGCAACAATTACATTCATCTTTTTACACCTTTAAATTAAAAGAATTACCAACTTATTACCATAGTATGCAGTCCTGAGCAGAACAAGAGTTATTCTTGGAGTTGTTTGTCCTGGTTCATTATTAGTAACTTCTGCACTCTTTGCTTTCAGGCCAGCATTCCATTTTGTGTAGTGGGATCCAACCAACTCATTGAAGCCAAAGGTAAAAAAGTTAGAGGTCGGCTCTACCCATGGGGTGTAGTTGAAGTGGAGAATCCGGAGCATAATGACTTCCTGAAGCTGAGGACCATGTTAATGTAAGTTAGAAAACTCCAGTTAAATGATAGCTTAAAAAAACAATTGCTGAGGTGCTCAAACAGTATACTGGGAGTTTGAAGTGATTGTGGAATCCTTGGAGGAATTCAGAATTTGTCTGGGGAAAGCTGAGCTAGGCCCAGTCAGGGATTGACTCACACAGGCCTGACAGGTTCTCTCCAATCTGAATTACTCAGTGATTCTGTGAAAATAATCTTTTGTCTAATTCTTTTGTCGAATGCAGTGTTGTAGCACCATTCAAACCCCCAGGAACATAAACCAGCTTGTTTGAGGCCCTGTGCTTATTTCAGATGTATCTATAGGCAGATACATCTGCAAAGGAACAGACTTCAAAAGTCCACTGGTTGTTTTTATCCAGGCTTCGCTGCTCTGTTTCTCCTGCCCAGTTTCATCAAAGGACTCGCCTAGGAGGACAGCTTCAGCCAGGGCAGCCTCAGGGCTGAGGTGGTCCCTTTACTGCATCAATTTCCCTGAGATTAACTTTTAAATTAGTATTTTAAGAGAGTGTGCATGCTAAACACATTAAGCCAAGGCAGTGTTGAATGTGAGAGTTGGTTAAGCAAGCTGATGTGACACAGGGATGTTTCATCTTTTAATTACTTTTCTTCCTCCAGCACCCATATGCAAGACCTTCAGGAGGTGACCCAGGACCTTCACTATGAGAACTTCCGCTCTGAAAGGCTCAAACGAGGCGGCAGGTTGTTGTCTCATGGTTACATGCTGTTCCTTCCTCTTCTGAATTTAATTTTTGGTCTCTCAGTGTCTCACCTATTGTTTCATTGCTAGGATTTGTTAGATGAAGGGCCGCTCTGTAGCTCCAGGAAGCACCAAATTCAATTGACCAGCTTCCAATGAGTATAAGAAAAAGTATTTGGTAAATCTGAAGAGACAGTTGTGACATTGAAAAGGAACAGTTAGATCTGTGCTTTGGTCTGAGACATGAACACAGCTGGACTGGAATGTTGGAGGTACATAAGTAGGCAGATGTCAATGATAAACATTGTCTAAGAAAATCTGCAAGCTAGGCCAGGGCTGATATATTTAAAAGAGTGGATTTTTTTTCAGAATTAACAACTGGAATATTTGGACCGTGTCCTTAAAAAAAGATGCTTGAGTTCTTTTGCAGTGCTTTCTTAAACACGCCATGCATAAATCATTTTCTCTACATAGCAGTCACAGTGCTGTCAGCCCCATTTTGAGCTGGGGTGGTTTGAGCACAGCTTTCCTGGTAAGAGAGAAGGGCAGAACACCCCACTTTTAACTGCAATAGCAGGATTTGTAAAGTTGTGATGGTGAGTTCTTGTGGAAAATTGGGTGTTTCCTGGTTTAGATGTTTCAGCTGTGTCTCTTACTGCAGCCACTAGAGGGTTCCAAATTGCACATTTCAGGGGCTTTGATGCATTTTGCAAAACTTTTGCCATCCTGCTGTTGACAGAAGTTTTGTCGCATGCCTGGGCAGTTTTCAGCCAAAGGAGTTTGTCTCTGCCTGTAGCATTGGCCTACAAGTCCAATTTTGCCCTTTGGGCAAGATGAAATGCCCTTCTCTCCTGGCTTTTTAGATCCTGGCTTCTGAAGTTCAAGGTAAACCCCCCCAAATTTCCCAAGTTCTGATGCTTGTTATTCAACAGATGTGTAGAAAGGCCTTAGAAGTATCGCTAAGGTCATCCAGAGTTAAGTCAATTTTTAAAATTTTTAGAGGATTTAAAGTTGCCTCTGCCAGTGACCTGCGGCAATAAGTTGGTGTTAGTTTGGGTTATATGAAACTAAAACATGTTTTTGTAATTTATCTAGTGAAGTGGCCAATATACCTTTGTTTTCACATTTCTGAAATGAGTTTTAGAATGCAGTCACGTTTACTATAAGAGAGGATAGTTTGCATGTGAATTTTAGTCAAGCTTGCACCTCCTCCACTAAGAGGGCTTGGTAATAGGTGCTTGTTGACTGTATTCATTAATATCCCCAGAGGTTTTTGGGCACAGAGGATTTTTTGACAATCTATTTCTTCATTAAACTTTTAACAAACACCAGTTTGTTCACTTTGAATTTTTGATGGCATTTGCTTGATTAGATCCATTAGTAGATCTTTCCTATTGTGACATGGAGTAGGAGAAAGCTGTTAACAAAGCAATAGGTGGTCTTGAATAGAGGCAGGTGGGAGTCAGTCACTTCTCCCAGATAACAAGTGACAGAACAACAGGAAACGGCCTCAAACTGCACCAGGGGAGGTTTAAATTGGGTATTAGGAAAAATTTCTTCACTGAAAGGGTGGTCAGGCACTGGCACAGGCTGTTCAGGGCAGTGATGGAGTCAGCATCCCTGGAAGAGTTCAAAAGGCTTGTGGATGTGACATTTGGGGATGTGGTTTAGTGGTGAACACAGTGCTGGGTTAATGGTTGGGCTTCATGATCTTGCAAGGCTTTTCCAACCTTAATGGTTTCATGTTTCTAACAACACTCTTTTTTTTTTTTTTTTTTTTTTTTTAGGAAAATAGAAGATGAAGAAGTAAATAAAGACCAGATTCTGCTTGAGAAGGAAGCAGAAGTAAGATGACAGTTTTGTATTCTTGTAATGGGGGAATTTTTGTTCTTGCATCACTACTTTAGGTCAAATTATTTATATGGTCTTGGTAATTTGTAAAGGAAAAGACAGTTATATATGTTTACCAATATTAAGTTGTATAAGATTCACTAAGAAAACAGAATGCAAAGAGCTGTAGAGAAGTCTCAGGATAGGGATTTGTTGGAACAAGTGGAATCTGTTAAAACTCCATTCCACTGTAGTGCTCAGCAATGGATGTAACACACACTGTGGGCAAGGAGAACCAATCTCACAAACAACTGCAGATTGGGAAGAAGTCAATTCAGCTCTGCAACAAAGGAGGGAATGATGGCAGGAATGGTCAGGAATAAAGAATGAAACAGTAATTCTCCTTCTGCCACTATAACAAATTCATAATGGGTAACTTAATGCTCTTTTTGTTGTATCCCTAACTCAAAAAAGGGTATATCAAATACTAGGAAAAGTGCAGTGAATAGCAAAAACTGGACAGAAAGGCTGAAGTGGAGACCTGAAGCAGGTCCTGTACAAGGGGAGATGAGGTTAGTGCTCTTGTTCAGAAGTAGATGCCAGAAGTAGATGGCAGGATGAATGGGAATCTACTGTACAGGCAAGAGGTCTTGGTTACTGGGATTAACAGGTGGCTGATTAAAAAAAATTCAAAGTTAAAAAAGATGATTCTAAGATAATCTGTAAATTGTGAAACTCATTAGCGTGGCATTTGTGCATAAGAAGGTATTTTTGAGCAGATAAGCCCGAAAATCTGAGGGACTGGAGACTTTGCTTTCTGCATGAATGCGCTCGCTAAATGCAAAGGTAGAATTTTTTGTTTTAGCAAGTTCCAAAGGGACAGATTCTCGAGTTTGAGAGTGTGTGTGGGTAAGTTCTGGGAGCGGGCATCTCGTGTTCAGGCTCTTCCATGTGCTTCCTAAGAGCCAGTACTGGAGAGGGGGCTGAGTTAGATGAACTCCTGGGCTTGCCCTAGCACAAGCAGATGCTCAGCCTTCTATTAGTGATCTTAGTGGTGACAAAAGGTCTCAAAAGATAACCAGAATAAAAACTAAAAGGGTTGTTGTTTCGAGGAACATGAAAAAAATAATAGTGTAACATTCTACGGGTTTAACTCATTGTTAACTGTTTAGTTTGAGTTTACACTGTAACTGCACAAAGGCGCTCAAAATTATTCCAGTGAGGCTGACTCGCCACCTCTCAGAGCTGGGTACAATAAAAGGATTTAAGTACTGTATGTGCAGTATGGTTGAATTAATCTTAGTAACTGAGTTATATAACTATCTTGTGTTTAAATGTTGCAAAAACTGACCTTCAACCAAGTTTAATAATGCTTATGTCTTCTTGGATGGTTTGCCTGTAATACTTGCTTCCAACTAGTCGTCACTAGCAAGGGAGTTGAGGAGCAATCCTGACAAATTTTTTTTTTTTTTTGGTGGCAGATACTGGTATAGTTTGGAGGGACATAAACAAGCTGCTTTTCTTCTTGTGATAAACTTTAGTAACTGTGTTTATTCAGCACTTCAGCAGCATCATTTTTATGCATTTAACTTCAGAGACTTCTATTTAGAGATGCTTAAAAGTCCCATCCCACAGTGCAATAATAAAGCCTGTTTATTCTGGTCAGTAAATGCCAACCTCTTCAGGGATGAAGAGCAGTAGAAGATACCATAACCCAAGGTCAGATAAAGAAAATTTGTTTTATATAAACAAATAATAGGTTGATGACAGTGAAGAATTATGTTCTGGGGGGAGATTAGACCACAGAATTCTTCTGTGCTACTTTTCCAGCTGCGCCGCATGCAGGAGATGATTGCGAGGATGCAGGCACAGATGCAGATGCAGATGCAAAGTGGAGAAGGCGACAGCAGTGCAGTTCACGGGCACCATGTGTGAAGTCGTGGGTAAGATGTTCAAACAGCCACTTAAAGGGCTTCTCCTTTAGCTGCCCACTAGTGTGACTGGTATTAAGAAGTTCTGAAAAAATGTTTACAAGATGAGTTTCCATAGGTTTCAATTTGAATTTTAATTTTTAAGGATTGACTGGTGTTTGTGAAGTGAAATGGCTCAGAGTCATTGTTGTGGTGTTGTGTGTATGTGTATATGCAAATTTTCCAGAAACTCAATACAATATATGCTGGTAAGAAGAAGTCTTTGAAATAGTTTAAACAGTTGATTCTCAAGCTCATAAATGCAGTCATTGTTTCCTTGTGACTTATAAAACATGTGCAGTTTTTTTGGGTTTCTGACTGAGAAGACAGCTGATCTGAAATTTGTATTTTCCTGCCTTGTTTTTAGATGACTATATCTCCTGACTCAAAGGAGACCTCCTGGAGTTGGATTGCAGTGGTGTTGGAGCAGAAAGGATGTCTCTTGCTCCCATGTGACTTGGAGCTGGCTGTAGAGTTTAATGTGGGAATGTTTTGTGGTAACTCTTGTGAGATGTATTTTGTATCATGTAGTCACACAATATTTTCTATATTATACACATTTACTTTGGTTTTATTTAGTAATTTTTACTTTGAGGTTGTTTTTTATTTCCCATTGTATTAGGGATACAAAATAGACATTGTAACTTTTCTAACTTGATACAGCATTAGATAATGTGGTGTTTTTTTTAATATACCTTATTAGCTCTCTGCTTTTAACTTTGTATTCCATTTAGAAAACAAATGTCTGTCAGTGATATCTTCTTCAGAGCCAGGTATCAGTCACATCACTAAGGAACCCTGCAAGGTTAATTTTATATCTATTGCAGTGTTTACATGTGTGTGTCTGGGAGACCATGAACCCCTTCTCTGTCTCTGCTCACTGCAGGAGGATTTCCTTGGCTTCTGCAAGCATCAAATGAAAACTCAAGCATTCCTTGTGTCTTAGCAAAAGAAAGGAGAGGAAATGCCTCTGGGAGAGGCACACTGTATGTTACATGGCAGGCATTATTTCCTTCAGATTTAACCTTGACGGTTATTATTTGCCTAAAATCTCTTACTCTATAGCAGCTGACTTTGAAGAGTTTCTTGTAGGTTAGCACAAGTCAGTCCCTCTATTTTCTGGTGTTATTGTATCCAAATAAACTTGAATAATGCTGATATTGTTAAATGAGGTAAACCCCAAAGAGTAGTTTTCTATGCATGGGTGTTTCCTATATTCAAAAGCATAAAAAATTCTATAATCCCTAATTAGTATTTTCATAATATTTTTAGGACATTGAAAACTGTTAAATATAGTATAAAATATATACTAGCGCACTTCTGTTTTTAAAAGTAATCTGTGCCTGACAGGATCAATGCAAACTGTATTTTAAGCTCTTGCTTCAAGGTGGAGTCAGCAGTATTACTTTGGACATGACTGATTTTTTTTTTTTTTATTAGGCCAAGGTTACTTCCCTTAACACTGATAGCACAGGAGGCTGTTTTCAGCTTGGCTGGGCTTGTACTGCAAGTCTGGAATCATGCCTGGAATTGTGTTTGCAGCAGGAAATCACATCTGTAGCACACAGCTGCCCAGGTGGTAGCTGACAGGGCAAGCAGTGACACACCTTGGGTTGTCCACTGCTTCTGATAAAGCCAGCATTCAGACTACTACTTCTGATCTGTTGCAGAACATCCTTATCAAAACAGCTAATAAACAGGTAGAATTACAACTTCTTTCTTCTCTTTGAGCTCAGGTGCAGCTGTGACTTTTGTAATTTTTTTTTAATGTTTCTTTGACAAAAATAACACGATTTCTACAGCTAATGTATAATCCCACTGGTACTTCAGTGGTTAGATTAAATACAAACCTGCTAAGCAACTGAAACTTTTGCCTGCCTGAAACTACTGTTTATAAACTGGGTTATGTTTGAATCTTTCTAAAAATATGAAATAAACCCCTGCATCATAGCCTTTGCTGGGGAGCTTCAGCTCTCTTTACGAAAGCAATTACTGTCAAAGTTGGACACGACTCATTGACCTTCCCTAACCTTGACAAAAGTGAAAACGAGAACCTTTTTGTGTGCTGAAATTCACAGAAGCGTTAAGTCCCGTTTTGTCAAATACTTGCATACAAACCTTGGGTGGAAAAACGTGTGCTTCTAAATTCTTGGGTTGCTTTTTCAAAAGAAAGTACAGAAACAATGTGGCAGCACTGTCACAGAACACTCCACACCACCCTATTTATTTCTGTTGCTATGAGCCTGTACTTGAAGAAAAACTGTGAAATCTAAAGTGTCTGCACAGGGGCCTCGTTGTACGTGTCACTCTCCCTGTGTTTGTTGGGTTGATAGTTTTTTCCTGGAATTTTTAACATGGAAAGAAAAGTAGCTTGTCCATGCTTTTGGTGCTGTTTGTTCACTACCTGTGGAACTATTTCAGGCAATATGTGATTCTTTGAAATAGCACATATCTATTAAAATATTTGATGAGGATAAAGTATTTTATTTGGTTCTTAGACAAAAAAGATTTTTGATCTACAGATTCTAGCAGGATAAATATTTTTGTATGTTGTTTTGGGTTTTTTGAGGGGGAAATGCAAGTTTATGGCACTTGCCATTTTAACTGCAATACTGAAAGGCAGGTAATTGCTGCTTCTTCCTAAGCCCTTGGGGTGATTGTTCATAGTGTGCCTGATGTCTCTGAAGGTCTATTTCCCCTACACTTTTCTTGGGATGGTCTTGAAATTTGTGGTTTCATGTTAAGACATGTAAAGTGGGACTACTTTTCTCAGAAGCTGTTTCAGACAAACTCAGCTGCTGGTAGAATAACAACTCAAAGTATCAGAAAGACTTGGGGACAAAAGGTAGATGTTGTTTGGTGGCTTGTTGAACCAGCACAGTTGTTTTTCTGTTACAGCATTGTGACGGTTTTCATTTTAAGAGTCAGAATACTTTGGAATTTGCAGAGCTTTATAGTTGGCAGCATTTATTACTTGTTCTTGGTACAAAAATCTGTTATATTCTGTTTTATGTACTACCATTAGCCAAAAGGATAATAAAAAAATGCTAAAAAACAATTTTGTTTCTATTACAATTCTTTATTATAATCAACCCCGGCAATGTTAATTTGTGGTAATATGTTTGAAATATTTTCCTCATTCCTGCCAGGACAGGGTTAATTTTTGCAGCAGCCAAGAGGGGCCATGGCCAGGACCTGGAGGTTGTTCTCTACCACCTCACAGCAGTGCTGGGGGCAGGGGAAAGGGAGTCTCCTCCAGGGAGAAGGGGCTCCTTCCCAGTGAGTAAGAGTGGTGCTGGTCCTGAGCCAGAGAGAGCAATGTGGCTGCCTGAATCCCTCTCTCTTTTGTATACTTTTGTTATTAATATTGTTGCTGTTACTGTTTTTTTTTTTTTTCTTATCTCACTGCTGTTTCCAGTAAATTGTTCCTATCTCAACCCATGATCTTTATCTCCAATTCTCCTCTCCAGCTACCAGCAAGGGGTGGGGGGTGGAGCGAGTGAGCAGCAATGTGATTTGGAGTTTCAGTGGGAACACTAAATTGGGGAGTACACTTCCTAAACCGTGACAAGCATAAAGGAGAAATGCAGTTGTTGTCGAGAGAGAACACAATGAACCTGCATCAAATGTAGTCATTAAGTATTGTGTGCTCCGAGTGTATTGGAACAGTGCATTTCCCTGTGGCTGTTCCCAGAGCTCCCGAAGTCCTACCCATGGGATCTTGCTTTTTCAGCAGCTTTCACCAAACTTGCATGACCCTTAATCATGATGTTAGCATAGAATGGAGCTGCTTATTCTTAGGTGGGGCTTTTAGGGTCATTATTTTCTCCTGCTTCATCTCTGACGAGAGTTAAAGACTGATTGATCCTTTTTCTACATATTCCAAAATAATTTAGGCTTCATCTTCTGTAAAACAACTTCAATGACCCTTATGGCTGTTGCAAATTAAGAGCCTGGTGCCTGTGTCCTTGTTTTTGGATTCTTGAGCTAACTGCTTTTACAACAATATGTGTGGCTTTTGCTCTTGCCCTGCTCTGGAACGATCTCTGTATGTTCATGTTTTCTTTGGCTGAAATATTTAGTGTGGAACTGGTACAGTAAAGGAAGATTCATCTCTAGGCTATAGTGAGAAAAGGAAGCATCCTGAATATGTGAGACCTGCTTTTTGAAAGAAAGCTTTTTATTTGTACTGTTTGTGGTTGTTTTTTTTTCAGAATGTCATCCTTTCAGTCAGGTGTAGAAGACTACTTTCCTTGAAATCAAATCCAATTTTGGAAAGGAGTGCTGGAAAAAAATTGCACTAAGAGTTGCACAATTACTGGATTACTGGAAAACTTAGTGTAGAAAGATCTACCAGATTTGTTAGTTCCATGCACACAAACAAAAAGAATTGTAATTGTGGACAGGGACTGAAATAGAGTGTCAGAACTGAACTGTAAACACCTCACAAAACCGGGTAAGTGTATTTTTAGCTTTCTGTTCAGAAGCATGTGGATTGGTGCAAGTGGTCTTCTCAAACCTTTTTATATTATGCACTCTTAGGTAGGTAAAAAGGGTCTTGCAAAAAAAAAAACCAACCCAACAATAAAAACAGTATAAGTATTATTAAAATCATTATAATCCCAACTAGCCACATTGAAAATGTCCTTTGTCTGTTCTTTTGCTATTGACAGGGCTAGCAGGAAGGTTACACTAGTGCACTAATGCATTGTGCTCACATGCTGGAACAAGTTTTATTTTGCTTTAAATCTGCTTAATAGACACAAGTTATCCCATTACTTTGGAGGAATTGCAGGGCATCATTAGGATATGGCTATGCAGATAAACTCGTATATTTGTTATATGCAAGCATACAGCTGAATGTATTTGGATACAGATTTTTCTAGAAAGGTGTACTTGTATCTTTTAACCTTTCCTTCTAAATTAATTTCTCATGCAATTTATGCTTGCGCTTCTATGAATGTTTCTTTCCTAGGATTCTAATAATCTCTGTGCTACTCAGTAGATTTTTCTCTGCTTTTATTAGACTCCTACCCTTTCTTTGTTCCTGCCATTTGGGATCCTGCAAGCTCCTGGCATTTCTCTTGTATTTCATCTATACTTTTGGGGTGTCATTTTTGTAGGTTCCACTTGTGCTAGTTAGAGTGATGGCGGCTTGGATGCCCAAATGAAGGGAGTAGTTGGAGCTTCCTCCCTGGCCACTGAGGCTCTTCAGCAAGGAATGAGGGTGGAGATCATTCAGAGCTTGTGGTGTGCCTTTTCCAGGCTGTTTTGAATATTAGGATGGCTGGGCTGGAGATCAGATTTACACTGCTTGCTCTCAGGCTTTCAGTTTGGGTGACACCTGGGGATAAATTAGTCATACCTCTCTCTTCATAAACACTAATAACCTCAGATCAAGTGACTGAGGAGAAAGCTGTCCTGTGATGAGAGAGGAAAAGAATGCTTGGCATTTCATTAACAAATGCTACCAAAACCGACTATATTCAGCCTTTCCCTTAATGCACTATCAGTTTACTTTCCTGGGCAGCCATGTTGAAAAGTCCAGTGCAAAAAGGGATGGAGTTTTTCACTGTTTCATCTTCTACAGAAGCTGGCAATTAGTAGCAAATCCTCCCGAGACTGAAAGAAATTCAGTTCGGACTCACAAATCGTAACTTTAATGTCAGTTGAGTCCTCTGCTGTTTCTATCTGAGTAGACAGCATGAGTGAAGAAAAGTGCCTTGTTTTCAGATAATTCTCTTGTTCTACACAGCCAAATATTGTCTGGATCTTTCTGAGTGTCTGAACATGGCTAGGCACACCTCGTGTGTCCATTTCATTGGCTATTCCATGGTGTTCTTGCTGGTTTATCTTGCTTCTGTGCCCTGAAGTGAGATTTCCATCAGGATTTTCTGAGCTTGTTACACAGATTTAGTGGTTTAAAAAAGAAAAATGTGGTGAACAAAGTATCTACTAACTCCTGTTTCTTGACCTCTGGCTAATGAAAAATGAAAAATATCGTTTTTCCTGCATTTTTCTGGACACTTAGTAATAGATCCTGACATGCTACATATTTTAGGGAAGTGTCTGAACTAGAGGGCAAACAAGGTTGCTAATGGCTTACAGTCTGGGTAATGCGCAAGAGTATAATCCATAAAGGATTTGGGAAGAGTTGAAACTGTTGCTTGGGAAGACATTGCACAGCAGTTCAGTGCAAAGGACTCCAGGGAGTTGTATACTCCTCCCTATCTGCTGTTTTCTCAACGTTGTGTATGGAATAGTGCACAAAGAGCTTAACACAGGGCTCCTGCTGACAGAGAGAGAGAAAGCCAGAAAGAAACTCTTAAAGGATTCCTGCAGTGGAAGAAAGCTGGGATTAAAACACTTCATAACTCAGCCTGCTCTAGAGGTTTTCCCACAGCCCACGATTCCCAAGGGCATTCCTCTCGAAAGTCAACTGCTAGCAGCTTTTTGTCTCAGGGCACTGTTCCCACCGTGTCTGCCACCTCTTCCTGGAGATGCTGAGCATGGCTCTGGGCTGCTGTATGTCCTATTCCTTCGGAGAGCCTGGAAGGCACATGGCTGGCAGTGCAGGCCAGTTTACCAGTGGGGCAGCTATTGACCTTGAGCTGGAGCAGACCTTGGCCATGTAGTTGCTTCCCGATGAACCTCTTCATCACCCAAAAACCCGGTGCTGTCACCTGCTCGTGTGGCCTTTTATCTGGAGATTTGAATGGTGCTGAAACCAGTGACCAGGTGACCACATGCGGTGAAGTCACATTTGATGTCATTGTTGGTCAAGGCCAGAAACTGGGAATGGAGTTCAGAAAGAGGAAGAAGATTGTCTAAGAGGTGGTGTGGTGACCAGCCATGCTGCCAGTGCAGCCCAGACACGACGGGATCACCTGGGCCTGGCTCACAGCCACAGCAGGGTGTGCCCGAGTTTCAGGCGTGTTGTGAAGTTTCTGCAGCATTTAGCAAGGCAAGATCTGATGTAGCTGTGTGTTTGCAAGTTTAGTTTCGGTGCTTGAAATGCAGGAGACAAATGAATTTCACTCCCACCCACAGGAATGAGAGCCTGTCAGTCCAGCAAGGCAGAGGAGGTATCCGGCTGCCTCTGATGGAGAACAACATGCTTTTGGGAAACTACCCGTGGCAAGAGCAGAGGCAGCCCCACAGCCAGCCTGCTTGGCTGTATGGAACAGTCCCACAGAGCAAGCAGTGCAGCACTTTGGTTGCTGTAGGAAACACTGGACTCCTAGATAGGAAAAGAATGAGGAGCTCTACTCTCTCTCCCAAGCCTAGCGCTTACCCTGATCCCTTTTAGACCTGGTGCAAACAGGTTTGTAGAACTGAAGCAGCCAATTGTTTACTCTCTGTCCCAACCCTACTTGGCTCTTAGCTTTGCACATATCATTTGTGGTGATGTAACTGGTGTCAGGTTTGAGGCACGGCTGCGTTCCAAGAGGGATCCACATTGCCAGGTGGAAATTTCTGCTCAACCATATGAGTTGCATCAAGGAAGACATGGAAAAAGTCAGGGAGATCTGAGCTATAAGTCATGCCTTCCATTAGCAACTTGGCCATGTTGAGGCATCATATTTAAAGTGCCTCAGGTTGGCTGTTCCTCTGGTTTTTATTGAGAAACAATTTAAGCTGATGGGGCAATGAAAAGGAGTTACCTTATTTTTATAAGCAGAAGCCAAAAAATTCACGGGAAAAACCCATGTAGGAAGCAGAGGAGTTCCCAAGTGATGTGAAGGTAACTCAGCATATTCTATAGAATAGGTAAATAAATACACCCTGAGAGCAAATGCAAAACACTCATTAAAACAGACCCTGTGCTTCTTCAACAGCATATTTCTTAAAAAAGAGAAAGGCACTGACAGTAAAAGGCTTTGTTCAGAACATGCCCACTCCTGTGCCTCACAATTTGCAATTCCCCTGTTGTTTTAATGTTGTTGTTAAATTTTTACTTTTAAGAAGCTTTTTCACCAAGGCAGAGCCTAAACCCTTGGTCAAGCTGTTCCTGTAGTGGCACTTGCTCTGAGTTCAGAGCTTCTGCCCTGCAGAGAACATGTGATTTGGCTCTCCAGGAGTATTTTACTCTCTTTGAAAGTTTTTACCCAGAGCAAGAAAACTGGTTTGAATCTTTCTTTCCTGCCCATCAAATAGTCTCAGGCTGCTTTGAAACATGGAAACACAGTGTGGCAGGGATAGTTGTCCATGTGTCTGACAGATGGGCTCACCTTGGAGTCTGGCTCTCAGCAGCAGTGGGACTGCCATGCTCTGTGTCCTGGCACAAACAGCTGGAACAATCCTTTTGGTTGGGAGCAGAGTGGGGAATCTGCCGCTTTGGTTTGCCAGGAGTCTGTTTGGCTGCCTCATTTCTGAAAGGACCTTAAGGCAGCACAATCTGTGTTCCTGAAGCCTCAGCTCAGGTTTATTTGGCAGTAAAATATTTGCCAGGCTTAGCTGTGTCTAATGTATAGAGATTCTAACTTTATCTTTTTATTCTGAAGTGTCCTATCCATCAAATAGAACTAGGCCTTTTTCTCCTTTATTTGTTTTAAACATAAATCCTTATTAACTGGGCTTTTGTGTAGTTGTTTTGACTAAAGTTAATCGTGAAGGTGAGGTGAGCTTTCTTGTCAAAATTTCAGATTTTGGGGGAGTGGTGGTTTCTGTTTGGGAATGTCTTGTTCCCCACCCCTCAAACATAGAAATTTTTGATGTAGATCTTTGAGGCACAGTACAAGTTATGACTGGAGCTCCTCTGATGTAACAAATCCCAGCTTGATTTGATGGGCAGGGAAATGAGATTAACCTCAATGGGATTTAAAAATAAAAAAAGAACGGAACTTTCTGACATTCCCAGTTGTATGGGTTGTTTTTTTTCAGGCCTTGCTGCTTCAGACATGCCTGGTTATCCTCACAGCGCAGGCCTGTTACATGTAAGAGAGAAATAAAAGGTGTAGTTGTAAAAGAGACTAGTATCTGCTTGACATTTAAGCTGTTACAGTCACAGAACTAACATCTATCGAAAAAACTTAGGATTCAATTCAAAGCAAATTTAGTGTAATTCTAGGAATTTGTGCTCTTGTGCAATAGGATCGATGTACCACATGGGGGCAATAAGGGATTGTCTGTGCCTGAGCTTTTACTTGTGGATGAAAAACACAGGAGACACAGTTGTCAGATTTTGCCTGCACTTTTGTTCCAGTGCCATGGCTTAGCAGCCGTTTCTCTTTGCAGCTTGTAGCTTGTCTACGCTCTTGATTTTTGTGCTGTGGCTTCAGAACTGCTGCTGGCTACAGGCTGAACCTTCTGGGTAGGGAGGACGTGTTTGGACAAGTTCACTAATCAGAACGAGAGAAGCTGCCGAGCGAGTGAGTCTCTGTGCGCAGGTATGAGCATATGCTGTGCTTAATTGACTTGTTCTAATTGCCACTTTCACCATGAGAGCCAAGTTGAAATTCAGATACAATTCTGAAAGTCAAAGTAGGTGATTGCAAAAAGGGATTGCAGCCTCTCGGGTTTTTTTTTCTGTTAGCAGACTTTTCCTGAACACAAGTGACCAGACGTGTTCTAAAGAATCGGTTAGTATTGAGAGTTTAATCCTAGGTCACAGGCTGAGGCTGGTGGACTTTGCACTTTATAAAGGCCAATATAATTGGTAGTTGCAATGTGTGTAGAAGGGCTCTTGAAAAATGCCCCAAAGGGGAGCAATCTGAAAAGCCCCAAGACTTCCTTCTCTGAGAAGTGGTAGAGAATGATTGTTGGGGAGCAGTGGTATTTAAGATTGGAAGTGGAAAATTCCCCCCACAGAGACTGCAAATATCTGTAGCATGGAAATCAGTTTCTCAAGTTGGTTTAGCAAGGTACTGTTAATGCTGAGTGCCTTTGCCATTCTCTCTCTGCCAGTAGAAGGAGGTGCATTCTGCCCCTTTTTGAAGTTTCTGCATTTATTGCTGTGGAAGAACAGTAATTTTCCTGTGCCTGCACATCAGTTTTAACAGTAAGTGAGCCTGGAGTGAGAGAGTAATTCTGGAAAGTGGTATGTACAGGTATGGCTGTGTTGTTCATTCTTTGTGTTGATCATGTGGATTATATCTCCCACTATCCAGCAATTCCTGTTCACCTTGACTTGAGTCTTTTACCATTTGCTAATGACAGTTGGAGATTGATCGAATTCTGTGTTTTCACTCTTTTCATGTTTTTCTACCATCTGGGCCACTAGTGGGCTGCGAGTACAGAACAACGCCCCACACTATAATCACTGAAATTGCCTTGGTTTTGCTATTTGGTGTTCTTTGCCACTGTTGGTAGAGAACTTGTTAATCAGTGATGAGACAGGTTGAGGAATGATTTATTGATCCATCTAGACTGATCTCTACTCTGATGTGGAAGGCATTCCAAAAAATGGGTCGGTGAGATAAGACAACTAGTCTCTGTCTGGTTCTGCTGCACAGACTGCAAAGTACTTTGCTGAATTCTTCAGGGCTGAAACACTTCCAGACCAGGAACATGACCAGGGTGGTAACTAATTGTCATGGCAGTCTATCTAAGATGTGAACACCATTATGGAAATGCGAGTTTTTCCCTTGGTGGACCTCTGAGGTGCTCTGCAGCTGGTGATGTGACACCAGGTCCTCAAAAGTGATGGAAGAAAGAGTGATCATCCCATGGAGAAAGCTCTCAGCCCTTGCAGTTAGGCCTAAGTGACACTAACCCAAGCTTAGGCTTGGGTTAAGCATGTCTAAAGCAAATTGTTGAATACCTCCAGGTGGTAATGGATGGGAGAACTGTTGTACAAGACACTGGCTTGAACCAAAGTAGGACAGCGACAGTGAACTGGGACAGTCAAAGCTCTGTGAACTGCCCCAGAAGGGATTCTGGTGCTTTCAGTGACCTAACTGTCATGAAACCCATAACAATCCATCTTCCTAGACAGAAGGGAGACATAATGTAAGCTTTTGAAACTGCTTGCCTTGCTGTTATGAGATGGGAGACCTCTGAGACACAGAGCTTTGTAGTGTGTATTTGGAAAGTATATGCTGACAAAATCAGCAATAGGTATAATTTTTCAGCCTGCAGAGTTGCTCTTTGCCATGGTGAAGGATCTGAATGATCTGAAAGGCTTCTGAAAGAAGCTTTTCCAAGTTTCTTGGTTGATAAGAAATCTGCTTTGAAGGACTTCCTCCATCCTCATCCAGAGGATGATTAAAGAAAGAGATGACATCATGGTGTAGTATAAGGGCAATTCTAATTATCTCACTCAGGCCAAGAGGAGAATATGGTATAGATTATCTGTTATACTAGTTCAGTGAGTGAGTTACAGCTTGTAATCAGTTTCTTTCTCACAGGGAGAAAGTTGTGCTTTGTTCTGACACTGCATCCTTCCAACAGCAACAGCTGGCTTTCATGTGTGATGACATTCTTCTTCTAGCTTTGTTCTCTAAACTTTCCCTCTTCCTGCTGTAAAGGCTTCAAACACTGCCTGGATGGTTGGAAAATTTGACTTCATGGGTGTTATGGAAGCTCAGAGGTCTTTGTGGGTAACCATGAACAACATACTGCTGAGTCTGGGTATAGTGGGTCAGATAGCCATCCACTCTCTCTTTCAGCTTTCAAAATTACCAAACATCACATCTCAAGCATGTTTTTTATTAGAGTTGATGAGGATTTATTAAATGATTGGGTGTGTAGTACAGAGGTTCAGCCTGACAAGGCACTTCCTATTTGTATTATGTTTGGTTGGGAGTAGGAATCACAGAGGGTAGAGCTGTCACCTTCTAGACTGTAAAACTCAAGTCTTGTCGCTTCTTGTCCCTTCCCCTGCCTGTGGTGGCAGGTGATGCCATATGTCTCTTTGCAGCCTGGTTCTAAGTGTGCAAGTAGAAGTGTGAAAGTAGGTGGTGACTCCTCTTATATATATATATATACACACTGCATCCAGCTCTGTGGTCCCCAGCGTGGGAAAGACACAGCTATGTTGGAGCAAATCCAGAGGAGGCCACCTGGATGATTAGAGGAATGGAGCACCTCTGCTATAAGGAAGGGCTGGGACAATTGGGATTGTTCAGCCTGGAGAAGAGAAGGTTTTGGGGAGGCCTAACTGTGGCCTTTCAGTACCTGAAGGGGCTCCAAGAGTTCTGGAAAGGGACTTGGTACACGGGCCTGGAGCTGAGCGTTAAGACAGAGATGCTGGGGATGTGGACACTTAAACATGCTGAACCTTTGTGCCTTCTCCTTACTGGATTGTTTCAGCACAGTAAATTACTTGTGTTTTGGGTGAGCAATAAAAGTCTCGACTGTAGAGTGAAGCATAAAGAGGAGCAGCAGGGAGTTGACATTTCTAAAGCCTCTGCCTTATCTGTAATTATTGCTTCGTCTACCTTAGCATGGTCATATGTGGCTTTTAAAGTGATCACATCAGATTTGTTATTTGCTCTCCGGCTTAGCAGCAGCTGCTTTTTTGCACAAGAAAACTTTAGTGCTCTTTTTAGATGTTAAAGCAAGTGATTGAAATGAAGATGACTCTGAAGCACTTGGAAGGATGTGAAACTGTATTAGCACTTAAGTTGCAAATAAACCTGCCTGCTCAGTTTCCATTGCCTATGGAAGAGCCAAGCAAATGGCACGCAAAGAGAACACTGAGAAAGCTGTATCAGTAATGAGAGCACTCCACTTGATTGAAATCATAATTGATGTTATGAATAGAGTAGTCTAAAATGCTGGCTATACTTTTGCAACTTTCCTATTTTATTTTTTTTTTTTTGTATCCATGAGATTCTTCAGCTCCGTTTCACTTTTTAAGGAAAACAAATCATGGGATATATTTTTTAAAACCTCGTGTCTTTTGTTCTTTTGAAGACGTGAGAATGCTGCTAGTCAGGAATAACTCATTAAATTTGTGAGTTGCCTTTTTCTGTGGGTGAGCGCGGTGAAGTTGCTTCAGGTTGAAAGGGCTGTTCTGCACGATTTGTGTGTGTTTGTTCTTACAAAAGTCATATGCCATGTTAATACGCTGATTTTCAAATCGTTGTGAAAAAGCTCAAGTTCTCAGAAAACAAGGTGGCTCCTCGAATTTCTCATGCTCCTGGCCACCAACCAACCCCTGCCCAGACACCTCCGCGCTGGATTTTGGGCGCAAGCGCACCCCTGCCTTCTGTAGCGCCGAGGCTCTCCCTACCCCCGCTTAAAACGCGCCTGTGAGAAACTTAACCAGACACGAGGACCTAAAACACTCATTAAGAACGGAACGTGTAAGATTTTTCGGCCTGAACCGAACCGGTGGAGGTTGGTTACTGGCACACGGTGTCACCCCCAGGGGTGGCGTTTCCTTGTGCACATGCGATGCGCGGCGGGGCGGGAGGAGGGGGCGATGCCGGTGGTGATCCATACGCGGGGCCGACCCCACCCGGAGGGCGGTAACGGGACCCGGAGCAGCCTCGGGGGGCTCCGTTCGGAGCCCCCCGAGGCTGCCCCGGGTCCCGTTACCGCCCACCGGGTGGGGCCGGCCCCGCCCCATCTCCGCTGGCCCCGCCCCCTCTCCACTAGCCACGCCCCTTCCCCCACCAGCCAATGGGAGCGCTGGACGCAGGACGGGGCGGGGCCAGCGTGGGACCGGTGCGGGCGGCGGCGGCGGCTCCGGCGGGACAGGCCCGGCTCGGAGGTGAGGAGAGAGCGGGGATCGGGAGCGGGATCGGATCGACCCCATCCCACAGCCGGGGCCGGGGGGGGAGAGCGTGTGCGGGGCGGGAGGTGAGAGGGGCGGGGGGGAGGGAGGGAAGGAGCGGCGCCGCCGGCGAGCGGCGCCCCAGGCCGGTGTCTCGGCTCGGCTCGCCCCGCCCCGCCTGCGCGTCCGCCGCTTCCGCCGCTTCCAGGCCGGCGTGTGGAGAGCCGTGAGACCCTCCCTTCGCGGCCGTGTGGAGGGACGGTGGTCGGAGGGGAGTGTGGGGTCCGGTTGGCGCGGAGACGTGTCTGCTGTCACAGCGGGCCGCTCGGAGTGTTCGTGCCTCTTCTCTGCCGTGGGTGGGTTCCTGGGGCGTCGGTGTAGTGATGCTGAGGGGTGGGTGTTGCTCGGCGAGAAAGCTGAGAGAAGAAAGTTTGCTTCTGGTGGCTGAAGGGGCCTGATCTGAGAGTGCTTCCTTGCTGCTCCGTGCATGCTCCTGCCACGCTCAGGCAGTGGGGATCCCTTTGTATGGAAGGCAGGGATCACCCTGCTCACATTGGGCGGCGGGGAAACTGGCCTTACTTCAGACCTGCTTTCTGCACGGGGGGAGGGATGGAGCATCACAGTGACCCTGTCACTAACCAAAAGATGCTGTGTTCAGAGGAGTTCCTTTGAAAGCCCTCGGTATCATCCCTGGAAGTTTTCAAGGCCATGGTAGATGGGGCTCAAAGCAACCTGATCTAGGTGTCCCTGCCCATGGCAGGGGGTTGGAACAAGATGGGCTTTAAGGTCCCTTTTAACCCCAACCGCTCTGTTTCTATGATCTTGCATGTCCTCAGCTGTAAGCTGCCTTTCCAGATTTGCTGCTAGCTGAAAATGCTGTCTTGCTTCTGAAAAATAAGTTTATTCCATCCAAGTAGAAGATGAAGCTCATTGCGACTTAAAAGCTATTTCAAAAAGATGACAAAAAATACAAAGTACAAAAAGTAAAGAAAAATTATATACAGCTACCTAAATTTTTTAAGTTTTGTTTTATATGCTCCTTTACTTAGGGCTGAGAGCAACAGGGAGCTGATATAGGTTTGATGGCTGGTCCCTGTTTATAGGAAATTATCAGGACAAGGATTAGGTGCAGACAAGTTCAGGGAGGGGCAATGAAGGCAGATTTTTATCTTAGAACCACTAATATTGTGATAATGTTGCATTTTAGTTTCTCTGTGGTGAGACTGTGTTGTGGCTTGCCCGGGGCAGGAGGCTCTCAGTGCTGTGCGGCAGTCTGCTCTGCCTGTAAAACCTCCTGGTGCTTGTAACATTTCTCAGGCTTCACTGGTCTATTTTCCTCCTCCTTTCATGTGGTCAGCCCCTTCAACTGAAGTGTTTCTCAAACCATGGCACAACAGTTCTTGTTAGGAAATGTCATATGTAGTCAGAGTACATAAAACATGATAGGTAACTCTAATTGGTGGTAAAACTGGAAATAGTGCTTGGCTTGGGTAACATTCCTCACACATTGGGTTTTGGAGGCAGTGGGAGCAGACGAGACTATTTGGGGGTTGTGAATAGTTATGATGGCATCAGTAGGGGTGCTCTGGCAGGGAATGGGATGTGGCATGGAGACATGCTCCCAGCTGCCACAGCAGGCAGAGCACTGCTCTTCTGGGGATCAAACTTGCTTCTGCACATTGTGTTTTCCGCCTAGTGCTTGTTAGGCCTTTAAAATCTGAATATGTGCTGGCCAGGGTAAATATTTTTGGGAACGTGTCATCAGCAAGACACAAGGCTAAGCCCTTTTGAGTTCACTTTTCCTGTTACCACCTGTGGGGAAGGACTTTGACATCTGCAGTTTCTGTTTGAAACTTTGGTCTCTCCTGGCGGGTGACCAGAGCCAGTGAGAATACCCAGGAGCTCCTCATTAGTCCGGATTTGGGTGGCCTGCCTGCCTGCCTTGCCTTCAGGAAGCGGCTGGCTCCAGCTGGAGGGAAGGCTGCTGAGGCTTCTGCCACGGGGCTGCTCTGTGTTCTGCCTCGGCTGTCGCTGCTTGCATTTTTTCCCTTTTGAGTAACTGCAGTGTCTGTCCCTTCCAGGAGCTGTTTATTCAGAAGGGGATGAAGGTGCTCACGAAGCACTAACTTTAGGAGCAGGTGGCTAATAAACAGCCTCGTGAGGAGTGTGACCGATCCTGGGCAGCTCCAGTTGCTCATGGGCTCCTGAAAGGCACCAACAAAAACCTTACAGTGCAGTTACATGATAAGGGACACGGTGTCAGGAGGATACAGATGACACTGAGGTCTGGTTTCTCTTCACATCAGCACTTAAAAGATGTAACCTGGGCACATCTCTCTGCTGAATTTTGCTGTTAAGGTGGTTTTAAAATTTCGGAGCTAAAAGTTTTTCTGCTTGGCTGTGTGGCCACACAAACCAAGAAGTTCAGCAAAAATACACATAAACCACTTTGAGTTTCTTTGAGTAAGAAACTCTCTGCTTATTTGTCACCCAAGCTGGTAAGTTGGACACTGGACAGTGTGTGCCCACTTTTATGTTGAGATCATCCTTCATACTGGATTCAGTTTTGGACCCCTGAAGCATGTTCAGAGAAGGGAGCAGAGCTGGGGAAGGATCTGAAGCACAGCCCTGGTGAGGAGCAGCTGAGGGAGCTGCAGGGCCTCAGCCTGGCAAAAAGGAGACTCAGGGGACCTTCTCGCTCTACAACTCTCTGACAGGAGGGGGGAGCCAGATGGGGGTCGGGCTCCGCTCCCAGGGAACAAGGGACAGGACAAAGGGAAACGGCCTCAAGTTGCGCTGGGGGAGGTTTAGGTTGAACAGTAGGGAAAATTGCTTCATTGAAAGGGTGGTGAGGCACTGGCACAGGCTGCCCAGGGCAGTGGTGGACACCCCATCTCTGGAAGTGTTCAAAACGTGTGTGGATGGGGCATCTGGGGATGTGTTTTGGTGATGGTGTTGGCAGTGCTGCATTAATGGTTGGACCTGACAGTTTTTTCCAGAGTTTCTGTGATTCTCACACATGAATGGTCAGCTGGGAGGTTGGAGACTCTCTCTGGTGGTCTCAGCTGCCCTGCTCAGGCAGCACTCACAGAGGCCAAACAAGTCTTGTGGTGGGTGTGATTAGGTAGGAGGCATCTGTCTGCCCTCCTGGGAGAAGTTTATCTGTATAGGGGTCTGCAAGTATAAAAATAAAATCCCCCATAATGTTAAAACGCACTGGTCTGTAAGCTGGGAAGATATTTGACCAGACTCTATATGTGTAAGGATTGAAACCTAAATCACTCCCCGCTAATTTGTAAGGACATGTAAGGCTGGCTCCATTCAAATCCTTGCAGCAGGCTGCCTACCTACTTGCAGTACAGAGGGACAAAGGAATGTTTTCATGAGCTGCCTCTCTCCTTTTCAGACAAAACAATAACCTAACACTCCCTTGGATTTTCTGTGGTGGGCTCAGCAGTTGCAGTACCCACATAATTTGGATTTTTCAGACACACTGTGGTATTTGGGTAACGCACCCAAAAGCACCGAGAAGCCTCAGCCTTCCTGCTGAGCTCCTTGCACCTTGCTGCCAAATACTCTGTGCCAGCGGTGAGCGTGGGGCAGGGGCTGTGGTGCACCCTGAGCCCACATGCCTCACCTTCCATGTAGATCCTGCTGTGATCCCTGTGCAAATAGCACCACTGCTCCAGTGGCGTGGGAGAGCTGGGGAGAGCCATATGGGACTTGTTCCCCATGTCAAATTAAACATTGGCTCTGCACAACTGCCACCAAACCATGACAGCAAGACTCATGGTGTAGGAGTCGGCCTAGTTGAACTAACATTGGTCTCTGTAATTGCGATTTTTGCCCACTGATTTAATCTGGGCAGGTTTGCTAATGAGGTGAGGAACTGTTATCTGCAGCCAGTGCCTGATGAAGGCTCTGAGCTGCCAGCAGTTTAAGGTCTTGTATGAGTCATCATTTTGGTAATGGAGAAAGTTAATTGTTCCTGTTATCTTGGGGTGTGGTCAGTGGGATGGTTGGGTACAGGTGAGAGGCACAGTCCTGTCTTACCCTTCACTGCCTGTCTGCAGCGCTCATGCTGCTGGTGGTAGGGAGCCCAATCAGCAGGAAAACTCATCAGAAAATAGTGTGTCAGAAGGGTGGAGGGCAGAGGTTTGAGTATCCTGTTTCCTAACCATGTTTCTGAATGGTTATTTTTTCTTGCTACTTTTTCTTCCCAGTGTCTGGATTTTAGTCATAATAGAATGGTTTGGGTTGGAAGGGACCTTAAAGCTCATCTCATTCCACTCCCTGCTATGGGCAAGGATACCTTCTACTAGACCAGGTTGCTCTAAGCCCTGTCCAATCTGGCCTTAAACATTTCTGTCTTTGACCAGAGTTTTGTTTACCTTATTATTGGTTTTGCTAGAGGGACAAAGAGCCTTTAATAAGGATTTTGTGTTAGCGCTTCAGTGGGTAGTATTTTCACACGGAATGTCTGCGGGAGATCTTTCAGGCTGTAACCATCTGTTTTCTTCCATGTTTCTTTAGGCTCTGCTCACTGTTGGAAGATGGGAGAGATAGAGGGAACATACAGAGTTCTGCAGACGCCGGGCTCTCGTTTGGGTGCCCAGAAAACTGCAGGAGTGAGTACCTTGGAGCCAGGACAGAACCTCTCCTCTGCCATGGCATCGTCGCCTGCCAAAGCGCATGAGCGCGACCTCCCCATCAAAATCAAGATGTTGGACAACACGGTGGAAGTACTTGACATAGAGGTAAGAGAGATTGAAACCTGATTTTGAGTACACTGAGCCTCCGATGGTGTAAAGCTCACAAGGATGTGGCTCTGTACAGAGCTGGGGTGCTTCGAGGCGATATCTGAATAAAGATTCCTGTCGGGATTTTACCTACTTACAAGTAGTGAAATTAGTTGCACGGCTTGTTTTTTAAGGTCTTTTAAGTATAACAGATGTTTTGTGTTTTTAACAGACTTCAAACATAAGTGCACACTGTAAGGAGAGTCTTTCACTGTTGTTTGCTTTGAGGGAACACCGACTGTCTCCTGCCAAGCTGTTCTTGCTTCCTGAGCCACATGCAGCTTTGTCTGTTTGGCAACTGGGAGAGCAGAAGAGCTTTGTCTTAGTGACTGATTTATATTAAGTATTCTAATGGTTTGTATCCTCTTCAAGCAAACTTGTTCGTCTTTGAAAGTCTTTGGTTGCTGCCACGCTTTAGAAAGGAGGCACCAAAGCAGTGTCAGTGTTACTGAAAATTTTTATTTAAAAGTGTGCCTGGGGAAAGCTGCCATAAGACATACAGACCTCAAATTGGGAGGATTCTGCTTTTAAGGAAGTTTTTATTCTTCCAATTCTCGTTACATTTTCAGTGTCAACCTCAGCTTAATTCTAGCTTGCCTAAGATCTGTTGTCAGAAGACAGTTGTGTTCTAGTGAAGATACTCAGCTATCAGGTATTCTGTGTTAGTATCAAATCTGTAATCAGTAGTTTATAATTAGCACTTGTAGCCTTAGTTTGTTGCATAGACTCAAAAGAGTTTTTTCCAAATTTGAAAAATATGCCTGTGGAGTTCTGAAGAAATAGTGGGTTTTGGGAATGTCTTATACAGATTCTGTCCAGCTGTTCAACTCTCAAACAAGAAATTCGCCTTTTTTTTGTTTGTTTGTTTGTGAGACTGTGCCTGTATCCTCCCACCTGAGCACACACAGGGTACTGCAAACCCACCGCATGTACTGCACAGAACACAAAACCCTCTTTTTTTCCCTTTAAATTATGTCAGAATATTTTTTAGGAAATCTGCTGACTTTGATTCTTTTGAAGGATGATTTTATTTATATTTCCAAGTTGGTGTAGACGTTGGTGTTTTGATTAAAAAAAAAAAATTAAAAAAACAAAACCCCAAGCAACACCCCCAGCCCTGTAATTTTGAAACTCAGTGCAAGGCCAGGCTGGATGAGGCTTTGAGCAACCTGTGTTGTTGAGAGTGGTGAGGAGAAGGGGTCAGCCTTGGGTCAGGCCCAGAGTGTCGAGCACAAAAAACTCCAGAGTCAGCAGCTGTGGCATTAGAGTCCTGCTAATACACTGCCTCCGTGGCCTTTCATTTTTGTCTAAATGAGGTAGCAATGACAGCAAACAGGCATGAAGTAGTAAGCTGTGACCCTCTGCCTCCTGATTTCTTTGGTGAGCTGTTAGGATAGCAGGAACTGTTGACTACTGTTTGTAACAGAAAATGAGAATTTTTCACTTGGGGATTGAGGGCAAGAGTTAGGAAAAGGCAGCCACGTGGCTGAATAGGTGGTGTGAGCTAGCACAGGTTTTTTTTTAAATAATAAGAGAAATTGGTGATTAAGCAGCTGTCCTAGAGGGGTGGAGGTTCTGATCGTTGTGCCACTTGTCCACTCTTTGCTTTTTCAATTTTTTTTCACTGAGTGTAAAACCAGGAGGTGATGTTGTGGGCTTTGTGTTCGATTCAAGTCAGCAATAGGTAGTGCAGTGGAACACAGGCCTTTCCCATGGGCTGTTGGCCCTGCTTGCTCAGGGAGATGTAGCTGATGGCAAAAGGTGGTTTTGGGTTTCTTTTTTCCCCTGATCAAATAGTTTTCTCTTCTGTGAGAACAAATAGCAAATGACTTTATGCTGGGAAAGGTGATGTGTCAGTGCAGGAGACTGACTGGGCACAGGATCAGCTCCTAGAGGGGCCCTTCCCTGCGTAACATGGTGGGGAAACTGGTGCAGGAGCCTTTTTTATTGCCTTGCTGCCTAAAATGAGCCACTGCAGCATTTTTAACCACATGGGATACACAGAGTAGCCACAATAACAACTTAATCCAGGCACCTTTCACTTGTCATCCCCTCCTTTCTCCAAGATGTGTTTAAAACACTTGCTTCTCTCCTGACAGGAGTTGGTGGGTGCTCCCATCAATGTACCTAGAACAGTGTGTTATAAGTTCAGTATAGCTACATTCCACCACCTTTCGTCTAAAATCCACTGTCTCTCTCCACTCTCCCCGTCTGCACTGTAAGGTTTGCTTTCTAGCTGGGAATTCTATTAATCAGTAAGAGGGAATTATTCTTAAAAGTATGCTGAAGCAGAGATGTTCTTCAAGGAGTCTGATTTGAATGTTAGGGGGAGTGGAGAAGTGCTCAGTGTTTTCTAGAGTTTAAAAAACTGAAAATGGGCTATTTATGGTTTCTGTTTTCCCTCCCAAAACAGAAAAGAGAATTAAATATACCCATCCAAAGCCAGGTTGCAATATTCATTATTTTCACGGGTTGGGGTTTTTTCCCATTTTACAGCCAAGCTAGCCTGTTTAGTCAGCTCTAATTTTGCATTTGCCATGTCACAGGGTGCCTGACCTCTTCCCTCCAAACTAAGTCTGTCTGAAGGGTGGTTGTGCAGACTGTGAGATGACTGATCAGAAGATTCAATTTAGTTCCGACTGTGGGCACACTTCAAAGTAATCATGGTTTTACAGTAGAAGTTCTGCCAGCTTTCCAGATTTTCTGAAGAGATTAAACTTGGAGGCCTTTGATCAGCGCAAAAATATGGCAGGCTTTTAAAGTAGAAGGGCCTGGGTTGGGTTGAATTCACCAAAATGACATTTAATGAAATTGCTGCCATAATGTGATGTTTAATAGTTGGTCTGTATGTTGTTCCTTATGTAGGAAATAGGTGTTATGTAGGAAATTCTCTTACATGAATTATGCTCTATGCTATGAGGAAGTGCCCCAGAAGAAGCTGTTTAGATTTTTATTCTTCAAGTTTACCAAATTGTTTTGGGGAGAGTTTAGCACCTCTTCAATGGCATGTGCTTCCTCTTCTCCTTCTGCTTGAACATCAGATATAATTTGGGACTGAAAAATACTTTTTCATTATATTACAGTAGATTTTTTTTCTCTATTTCACCTATTGGAGAATGAATTCTGTAGAATTGTAATAGCCATTGTAAAATCATAGCATGGTTCTTCGCTCTCAGCAGATCCAGTCAGGTCTGCCTGCATGATCTACTTAAGGGGAAGATTTAAACTGGAATTTATTTGCTTCCATGCTATTCTTTTTGGGTTGTTTTGAGCACAGAAGTCTTTTTTTTTTTTAATTTAATATAAAATGAAGTAATGATGTTCTGCATCCCTGCGGTGCTGTGTGATGTGTCCCTCTCCCTGTGACACCAGTGGATTCCTGACAGGGAGATGTTCCACTCCGCTGCTGTTCTTGAGAACAGGCTAGTTAGATATGAGTACACTTTAACTCCCCTCTTTATTGTCTTATTAAGTGTTGTCCTCTCACTGTTCACATCTACTTTGGTGTTTACTGATGTAACCCTATGAAACTATTACATTACTACAAAACTGAAGTGGCTAATTCCATACTGAGCTGAAAATAGGGACTTGATTACTCTGTTAGAGATACTGTCTTTGCTGTCCACTTATATGACTCTTCCTTGGCTTATTTAAATTTATAAATTACATTATTCTAAGTGCAAAGCTACTTTCCATCCTTAAGTTTGGAGTAGAATAGAATAACTCTGGTTATTCTGGTTTCTGTGCAGTTTGCAGTTATCTGAAAGGTGCCATGAAAGTGGCTCCCCCTTGCATGTCTATTGCTCGTGACCAGCCATCGGAAGCCCTGAAATCAGATGCTGGGCTGGGACTGCAGGAGGGTTTTGGGATGGCAGAGGAAGTGATCTGACTGCAGTCTGCTTCCCATGGCCTGGAGAGTGTGTTTCCCACTTGTGCGCGCTGCAAAGCGCTGCTCTCAGTAACTGCGTGCGGTACCCTCGGTGCCCCTGAGAACTTTGGTGGGGATGATGCGAAACCCATGCAACTCAAAAAGCTGCTGTTGAGCAGTTTTAAGTAAGGAATGTGTATGTTACGAAGTGAGATCACATTGTGGGCACTGAAAAGCACTGCCTGTGTGCCGTGGTGAACCCCGAGCGCGTTGCCAGTGGGATGGGCAGCTGCCGGTGGCTCTGGGGTGTAGCCGCACTCTGGCATTCACTGCCCTCCCACCTCTGCCTTGCTCTCCCTGCGCCTGCTTAGACCTTCCCTTCATGAAGCTCTTCCCCTCTGCACTGTGAAAGTATTAACAGCTTAAATATGTGGGGAGCGGAGGGACAGGCTGCTGTTGAATCCTATTAAGTGCTGTGCTGGAGGAACTGAGGTGCTGTTGGTCAGCTCAGTGTTTTTCTTCCCTGGCCAGGAAGAAATAGTCAAAATTCCAGAAAGAATCATAGCCAGATGTTTGTCATTGCTTTGGTTTGACGCTCCTAAATATGGCAAATAAACTGCCTCAGGACTTATTTTTGTCTGACCTCAGAAGAGAAAGTTAGTAATTCACTATTTTAAATTTGAAGTTAATATAGGGTTTAAAATGAAGGTAACTGAAACTTTGCAATTTGTGTACTTTTTGATTCGACTGTATATTTTTTTAGACCTGTTATTTTGTGTGGGGGGGCTTGACTTTTTTGATGCTATGTAGGAATGTGGTATTGGGTGGGGAAAGGTGAAACTGCAGCCATTTTATTGAGAGACATTTTGGGGTGTGTGTTTTGTTCATTTGTGTTTGTTTTTTTTTTTTTTTTAAGGGAAAATGTGAACTTAAATTGTGTAATAAACACATTTTATTATTTTACAGTTCTCTTGACACTAGGTGTCCCATTACGTGTAAAGAAAATTGAATTATGCTGCAGCAAAGGAGAAACAATCTGAATATTCCTGTACAAAAAGTTGATTGTGTGCACATGTTGTAACTTAAGACACAGAAACCATTTAGGAAAATGGTCAGGTGTTACCACAGTCCTATGCCATTTAGTCAGAACAAGTATAAGAAATGCTGTATTCATAAATAAAAGGTAGTCCACTGGAACTCTTTTTTGGCTGTGTGCGACGTTCAAAGTTGGGTCCACATATGGGTAAATATGTAGAATATATGGAGCCTCAGAAAGAAAAAAAAAAACCGAAACCAAACCAAGAAACAACCTGCAGGCAGCTAAAGACAGCTATAGAAGTGCAGTGTGCTATGCAGCAGGTCAGAGGAACTTAAGGTTTGTGCCTACAGAAAAAAGGGACGTGGAGGTGAGCAGGGATGGTGTCTCGTGGTGCCGCCAGTTCAGAGCAGCACAGCCTTGGGGGTGTGCATTTAGTGAAACGGGGTTGCAACAGCACATCTGTGTGTCAGCCATTTCTCCTTACAACCAAAGTCACCTTGGGCAAGGGCAGTGTTGCCTACTTTGGTTAAAGGGAGACACTGAATATTTTAAAAGCTCTGCTATGGCGGCACTGCCTAGCGTGAGAGATTTACTTTTCAAGGCTGTGATGTTGAAGAACCCTTCTTTTTGACAGAGCAGTCACTCATTAATAAAAACAAGAATTAGAAAAGAAAAGGGCGGGGGGAAAAGGCTTTGTAGAGACTCTGTTAGAGCTGTCTGATATGTCTTCAACTGAAATCATGAAGGAACAGCATTGCTGTGCCCTCAGTTCTCTTCTCAGGCAGGTAGCCTGAAGCCAGGGGTGTAGAAAAGACTCCTGCTGGTGAGGGGGAAGTTAGCAAAGCTTGGGCTTGTCTAATCTGGTGTGTAGGTATTTATCACCATGTTATCGAGCCTCTGCTCAAAGTACAGTGGAGATTGATGTTAGGAAAGCTTTTACAATTTTGAATTTGCATAAAACAAAAGAGAGTTTGTCCTTTCCTATAGAAATACCTCATTTGCGTAGAGTTTAATGACTGGTGTTAATTTCTTTATGTTTTAAACTATTTCCTTTGGGCAGGCTTCCTCAGAGTTGTATGTCAGCCTGGAGTAACACAACACCTCGCAGGGGAAGTACAGAACCTGGGTGCTGTAACAGCTCTCCTCTGAGAGAAGGCTGAGAGAGCTGGGGTTGTGCAGCCTGGAGAAGAGAAGGCCCCAGGGTGACCTTGTTGTGATCTTTGAGTACCTGAAAAGGCTCTAAGAGAGCTGGAGAGAGACTTTGGACAAGAGCCTCGATTGATGAGACAAGGAGGAATGGCTTTAGAGGGCAGGGTTAGGTGGGATATTAGGAAGAAATTCTTCCCTGTGAGGGTGCTGAGGCACAGGCTGCCCAGAGAAACTGTGGCTGACCCGTCTCTGGAATTGTCCAAGGCCAGGTTGGACAGGGCTTGGAGCAACCTGAGAAGGTGGAATGTGTCCCTGCCCATGGCAGTGTGTTGGAACCAGGATGGGCTTTTAGGCCCCTTCCAACTCAAACCATTCTGGAATTCTGTGAAAGCCCAGATCAAATCTGGGCAATGTTGGCATGGATGATGGTTTTGAGGCAAAAGCAAAATTAATGGAGAAAGACTTGCAGTTTTAGTATGGTTTTTTACATGAACAAAGGAAAACAAAATATCATCTGTGTTTAAAGGGACGTTAAAATGTAGTTTTATTTATATACATATATATAGACATGAAATGATACTGTGCAAGTTCCCAGAGCACCCACAGGCTAAGTGCATGAAGTGACCAGGCCCGTCTGAGGGAGCAGGGATAGAAAGGTGCAGGGGTTTGCACAAGTATGTAGGGGCTTGTAGCAAAGTTCAAGGGGGAAGAAATTGTGATCAGTCTGCTAATGACTAGTCCCTTCACTTTGTTATGCTGATTTACAGCTTGTGTGAACAAAGTAGATGTTTAGACTTTTTGTTATGAACCTGATTTTGGGATCAGCCACCCCAGAGCAGCTCTCCTCTGTGATATTGTTGCTGTTATCACTTGAATGTTTGATTATTAGCAAGCAGCAATTCTGGTACCAAATCGTCAGGCAGTACTACTGTCCTGTGAAACTCTGTCTGAGTGCTCCAGGGTTTTAATTTGCGTGACTTCGCTCTTCCCCATGTAGTCTGGAGCAGTGCATGAAGCAGAGGTATTGGGGGTTCACGTCTGTATTTATCTCTCCAGGTAATGAAAGTAACTGAGAATTTCTGCTTGGTGGCCAGTATTTTTGATATGGCTCTTCTATGGGCTGTTTGTAACTAGCCCTTGGGAACTGTGTGTTGAACTGAGTGCTTAACTGTGGTGCCATTTGATTTTTCTCTGAGCACAGTGTGTTTTATTCCAAGTACTACAGGTATTTCGTCATGGCACCACTTTTAAACTTGAGACCATTTTTTTTGCCTCTATATGCTGTCAACCTAAGTATACATTTCCCAATCTGTTCACGTAATTCCCTCCCTCTTGGGGATCTTTTCCCATGTCAACCAATTGTTGTTTTCCTACTTTCAGGCATCCAGCGAGTCTGGCCACGCTGGAAAAGCATGTTTGTTGGGTAGGACTGGTTCATTTGGCAGTGAAGTGCTTTAACACTGCTTGAACCTTTAAATGATTACAGTTTTAAAGCTAGCTTTAATTAAATGAGCCAGAGGCTTCCATTTCTAGAATAATTTGTCTGGCTGTGGGTTCTGCTTAAGAAACCCCTGACAAACCCACATCAAAAGTAACCACTGAAATCTTAGGACAAAAAAAAATTATGGGGAGGGAGTCATAGAATTATTTATTTTTAAAACAAAAAAATATGCCCAATATTGAGTGCAATAATGGAACTTCAAATAGCTTAGACATTGGTAATTGTGTTTGCAGCTTCCATTTTTGAGTATACTGGATTTCAGTGCTGTGTAGAAATACTGTAAGACAGTATTTTTAAAAAGAAGCTCATTTTCAAGGTGAAAGTGCACACTGCCCCATTTTGTGATGAAGTAGTTATGGAATAATTTTCAGGATGGGGGAGTTCAGTCTGTGACCATGGTACAAGCTATGCTGCGAGGCCCTGGCTTGGGTGGGTGTGGATGTCGGTGTTGCATTAATAGAAGTGATTCCCAGTGTCCAGAGCTGCCCTACCAGCACAGGGACATGGGAAACCAGGGCTGGCCAAGGGTTTGGCTACATCAGGGGAGCTGGGTGCTGGAAGACTGCTGCTGCAAGTGGGAGACCTGGCAGCTGAACTGTGCTCTCTGGGGGATGACGGGGAGGAAGGTTTTAAAAAAATAAATTCATACCAATGACTAGGGTAGAAGGTTGGATGAAGTTTCACAAACCTTATATGTCTGCTGGGTCATCTCCGTGACCAGTTCTGTTAGAAATTGGGATTGGGAACCTCAGTCAGTGGCAGGTGGGGACTGCAGGGCATGAGGACCTTGCACCAGAGTCACATCCCCTGCTGTCACCAGCAGGGCATCCCGTGTTCTGTAAGCTGTTAAATGATCTGCAGGCTGCTCTAGGTGTGGTCTCAATAAAGTAACCTGTAGTTGAGACCTGTCAATATAGAAGAGTGGATAAAACAAATGTATTTAAAATACTGTTTTTCTTCACAAAGAGTTAAAAAAGAAATTGAAAGAATTGAAGCCTAAAGTTATTGTTAAATGCTCAGATGATCAAAATAAAATAGTACTTAAGCAGTTTGGCTGAGCACATGAAACCAGAGTTTGACACAGTTGTCACCAGATACCCATTTTTGTGGGGAGGCAGGGAATGCTTTCATTGGAGTCACTTGATCCAATCAAAATTGAAGAAGCAATAAAGTACTGAAAAGGAAGGCAGCTATTTCTTACTTTCTCAGTCTGCAGATTAAATACTAGATATGGAGCAGTAAGGTCTTCTTGTTTTAGCCTCGAAAACACAAAGTTAATAAATGGTCTTCTTTGCCGTCTTAGATTATTTCCTTCTTTCTAATAAACATGTAAGCGTCCACCCTGTATTCAGAAATGCAGTTTTGTTTATGTGTGGCATTAATGATAGTTATTAACAGGGAGTTTTGAGGGTGTTTTTTCTGTCTCACACTGCATTTGGACAGAGATCTAACAGATTACAGGAGGGCTGGAGATAAACAGGGCTATAAACTCACTGAAATGTTTGCATATTTGTGATTAAGAAAGGAAATAACAAGTCTATGTGTAGTTGCCATTTTTTTTTTTTTTAATTTGCCAAAAACGAGAAATCACATTTTCCTTAGGAAGACCACTGAAGTCCCCCAAAGAAGAAAAAGCAATAAAAATCCATGACTGGTGAAGGGACCTTTATTTAACTCTGTTCCCTTTGCTCTGGCTGTTCTCAGGGCACTCTGTGTTGGCTCCATGTTGGCTCTGTTGGCTTCTTGTCAGTGATGACGTCAAATCTAAACTTCTCCCTCTCATGGAGATCCACTATTTATTGGAGGGTTTGATTTCCTGACAGTTGCAGATTTCTATAACACAGAATCCAAGGTGTTTGCTGACATTGGGGACCGGTGGCTCCCCTGGCTCTGGCTGCTCAAGTGTTTCCATTCTATACCTGTAGTTTATAACTCTTCAGTTTTTCCAGACCCCTGACTTTTGCACTGATACTTTTTTTTCTCTTTCCCTTCCAGCTTAACTGCTGCCAAAAGCGGATTTCTTTATTGGAAAGTTTGAGCAAGGGCAGTTTGTCCATTTTGGAAGATGAGAATACTACTTGTTATGAAAGTACCAGGGTTTTTTTGTTTTTAAATTAAAATATGTGGAAGCAGAAAGTTAAGATGTTCTGGAAGACAAGTTTGGGAGTTAGAGAAGAATTAATTTCTATAATACTGAGCTATGGTCTACTGTTTGAGCTATGACTGTGTGTTCCCAGTTTGTTTTCCTCCCTGAGCTCAAATGTTATGGCACATAGAGAGGATCTGCCATGTGGGTTGTGATATTTGAGAAAATAGCAAATAACTCTTGGGTTGATTCTCCCCCTCTGCTCTGCTCTGGTGAGACCTCACCTGTGTTGCTGCATCCAGCTCTGGGGTCATGGCACAAGGCAGATGTGGAGCTGCTGCAGTGAGTCCAGAAGAGGCCATGGGAGATGGTTCAAGGGCTTGAGCTCCTCTACTCTGGAGAAAGACTGGGAGAGCTGAGGGTGTTCAGCCTGGAGAAGAGAAGGCTCTGGGAAGACCTTAGAGCCCCTTCCAGTGCCTGAAGGAGCTCCAAGAGAGCTGGAGAGGGACTTTGGGCAAGGGCCTGGAGGGACAGGATAGGGGGTTCACACTGACAGAGGGCAGGGTTAGATGGGATGTTGGTGGTGAGGCCCTGGCACAGGTTTCCCAGAGAAGCTGTGGCTGCCCCATCCTGGGAGTGTTCAAGGCCAGGTTGGATGGGCCTTGGAGCAACCTGGGATAATGGAAGGTGTCCCTACCCATGGAATGAGATGATACTTAAAGTTGCTTCCAACCCAAACCATCCTGATTCTATGATTCTATAAAACAAAAATAACTGGTTTTACGACTTTTTAATATTATTTATATTTTACTCCTCTGTCCTAAAGATTGCTAACATTGAATATGTTTATTTTTCTGATAAAGCAACAAATACAGATACCTCCTTCAGGCAAGAAACTTCAGCTGAAAATGCTTGATCGTATGAATTTCTTTTCCCTGCCTTATGATGTTTTAGCAGTGAGCAGGGTCTGAAGGTGTTGCTTCTGTTGCCATGCAGGGCTCTCTGTGGCATCACCACCAGTCAGGGTACCCTGCTTGCACTTGCACAGCTCTGAGGGAACTTTTCAAGCTTGATCTGAATAAACAAATCAATTTGAAATAAATCTATTGTGCTGAACAGTCCTCTAATGATGACTTGTTAAAATTAGCTGCAGTAATTATCTGCAGAACGGAATCACTGAGAAAAACTGTTGTTAGCTGCCTATTTAATTTTTTTTACCTTTTTTTTTTTCTTTCTTTATATGTGAAATAATTCAGTAATATCAGTAGTCGTTGTCTTGGCAGAAAATAAAGAGTAATTGAGAAGTTTGGAATGGAAAATATGCTGTGTTGTGGATTTGTATTGAAAGCAGGACCTTTCTGAAACGCATTCATGCAGCTGCTTGCCCTGATGCCAGAATTACAGTAATTAGGGAATTACTTAAAATATTTTACTTTGTGCTGCTTTTATGCAAATAAAACAGTGACGTGGAGCTGCCCACTATGTCACTTTCATTTTTGTCCACTTCAAAATGTCCAGCTTTTTGGAAAGGATGGTTATAAACATAGTAAACAATTTGAGGAACTAAATTGCTCTAAGAAGAGTTTTCCCACAGCATTTGAGGCACAATAGTAAAAAATCCTGTTCTGTCTCAAGCTTTTGAAACTCACTTCAAAATAAAATTAATACTGTTCTTTCAAAATGTGGCATTTATCTCCTGAAGGACATGAAATGCTACTCACCTTAGACTGGGGTTTTTCTTGACACCCAAAATTACAGTTGTTAGCCCAAGCAAAATTATTTTATGCTTTTATAATTTGATCAGTTGTCAAGTGCTCCCACTTTTAACCATCTTAATTTCTTCACCTTCAGCTTCTCTTGAAGGAGCATGGGCTTGACATTGGAAGGAGAGGTACCAGGGAAATGTGGCATACAGGCTTTTGTTTTTTTGGTTTTTTTTTGGTGTTTTTTTGGAGAGATGAAGGCAGCTGGACTGTCTTCAAGCATGGAGCTTGGTGGAGCTGCAGAGATGTAACTCAGTTTAAATGAGGGAAACCTGTGCATTACGATCTGTTGGGATAATTTTAATTCCTGTATGTAACTAGCCATGGACAGGACATAGATTACTTAATCAGCACAGTGCACAGTTTGGCTGTAAAAGTTGTCTGATTGATAGCAGGCACCTTTCACAAGTTAATCCAAGTGTATCAATTCTAACAGAAGGTGGCTGGAACCAGAATTGCTGCTTGCTTCACAAGTGAGATTTGGGTTGCAGGACATCTCCTGGTCAGGGGCTTCTAGAGTTCAGTAGATTTCTCCATGAAAAGGCAAGTGACATGTCCCATCTTCTGCACACGGAAGAATATGATGATGGTCAGGGTATTGCTGCATCCCCACAAATGTTGCTGACTGAAAAGTAATCCCTTCTTGGATCTGTGGGGCTGGGAGCAGGAGGCATATGTGTGTTTATCAGTACCCTAAAAAAAAGAGTCCTACTATATTTAAAGATATTTCTGTTACTATTTGAAGCTTTATTCATAACTGCATAGCAAGAAATGTATTTAATTTGGAAGGTAAAAATTTAACTTTCAAAATGCATCTCTCCCCTCTGGCAGAGTCTGTAACCTACCTGGGAAATGTGTCTGGAGACAACAGAGCAACAATGTAATTTACTGGACATGTGGCTTGCCATTACTTGTATCATTCTTTATTTCATTGTCACCATTTAAAAAGCAAAACCCATACCCTCAGAACCTTCTGTAAGCGCAGATTTTGGCTAAAAAAAAATTTACCTGTGTTCTTAAAAAGAAAATGCCATTTTAGACTTGTTCAGAAAAAGAGGAGAGTGCTCCTGCTCCCGTACTGTGTCATCCCTCAGCCAGGCATCTCTGTACCCTCTGTAGTCACCAAAAACTGGATCACTTCACCTGAGTTGCAGTTTTATTTGGGGGTTTCAGCATCAGTGGCCTGAGCCACTGTGATATCAAGAACCTTTTTGAATGGCTTATGTTTGTGCCAGATGAATTCACCCGACCAAAGCTTCTCACCTGTGGTTGCCCTTGTAGGTAATGTGAGTGGTAAAAGGATGAGTGAGAGGGATGAGCCATTCTCGTGTTGTTCTGTGCTGTTTCTGTGCTTTTCTCTGAGGTTACAGCGTTGGATTCCGTCAGCTCCACTCACACCAGTTCAAATACCAAAGCTATGTCAGATATGCAGCACTGCACAGCTGTTAAACTTTTTCTCACTGAAGTTTTGGGGGTTTTGTTAAGTGTTACAGAGGCATTTAGCTGAATTGCATAGTTTTAAAAATTACAGTTAATCTTTTTCCTGTAAGAAACATTTGCTTTTGAATTTTTTGTGCACCCCAGTAACATGAAACGATTGCCCCAGCTTTCACCATATTTTATACTTTTTAAACCTAAAGTAGCCCATTCTTTCTCTCAGATATTTTCATTTACATTTTATTAAATTATTCTAATTCTAGCGCTAGTTTGGCTTTAAAATGAATAAGGGTAGATTTAGATTAAATGTCAGAAAGAAATTCTTCCCTGTGAGGGTGGTGAGGCCCTGGCTCAGGTAGCCCAGAGACACCATCGCTGTCCCATCCCTGGAAGTGTTCTAGGCCAGGTTGGACAGGGCTTGGAGCAACCTGGGATAGTGGAAGATGTCTCTGGAACTGGATGAGCTTTAAGGTCCCTTCCAACCCAAAACATTCTGTGATAACTTATTAGGATGTCTAATACTTTTAAAAAAAGGCAGTATTTGGAGTTTAAAGAGTCAGTTACAGAACTCTGTGCCTGCTTTGATGGGAAAGTTGTGGAGTCTTCCATCACTCCGACTCTTCCACATGAACAAACCTCTGTAGCATCAATGCTGCCAGCGTGTTCTGTCAGATACCCAGCTGACCAGAATGATGCCAGACCCTGTCACTGCAGTTGTAGGATCACTTACATGGTCCCAGGTGTAGCTTTGTGGCTGTGCAACCTCTCTGCACCCTGCTAGGTTTTGTGTGTTGCTGGAATGGGTACCTAGAGGTGTGATAGCCCTTTGGCTCCTTCTCTGAGTGATGGATTGATGTGTGGGTTCATAAATGCTCTTTTTTTTGCGGTGGCTGCTACAGTCATGCTGAGAACATGCTGGGATGATTGAACAAGGAGCCCCAAGGGGAGCTGGTTTTGATGTGCTGTGGAAGTTTCCTGTTTTCTCCCATGTTGCCGTAGCTGCTTTCTGACAGTGTTTGGGTTGTGGGTTTGCCTCTAACTTGACTGTCAAAAAGGGTTGGTGAGTGGGTTTCTTGAGGGAGGGATTCATCGAAAGGACTCCACAGCAAGTGTGGTGTAAGAGAATTTAGTTGGGTTCCTGCTAGTCTGCACGGGGCCCTGGAGTCCCTGGTGTTGGGGTCTGCATGGAGCAGGGATTTGGCAGTCCCTGCTCGGTGTGCTGCTGGGGCAGACCACACCATCCAGCTACACAAACAAACGTGTGGGTTTATTGAAGGAGCTGCAAATAGCCTGCAGCTGGTCTCCTCGGGTCTCGTGGCTGACCCTGCTGTGAGAAGGAGGCTGGACGTAGGTGACCTCCAGTGGCCCCTTCCAGCCTCAGTTCCTCTGGTTCTGTGAAGGTTTTTTATGTGGAGCTGTGCCCATGTTTGTGTGTTACAGTGACAAAAAAAGATGTGAAAAATCTTTGTGATATTTTTCAACAGTTTCTAAAGATACTATAATTTGTTTTTTTATTTTCTGTAAATTTATGCATATTAATCTCACTGTAACTTTTTTTATTTCTTCCTTAGTCAAAATGTTATGGCCAGACATTACTGACAGAAGTTTACAAGCATCTGAATTTGATTGAATCGGACTACTTTGGAATTGAGTTCCAGAACCTCCAGTCATACTGGGTGCGTACTCTGATAATTCAGCTTTAATAAAAAGCTTGGGTGAATGCAGTTCCTTGAATGTTAAAAGTTTCCAAGTCTGCTGGACTGTCCTGTAGGATTATCTCTTGGATTCTTGTAGATCTGCTTCGCTCGCCAGATGATGACAACTACTAAAACAGAGGGGAGGAATCAGATCCTGCTGCTTCTAAAATCTCAGCAAATGTATAAAGCTGTTAAATAGCTGCTGATATTCCCACTTTCAGGGACAGAAATAAAATCCTCCTATCCTCTGGAAAGGGAAACATCAAGTCAAAGTGTGCTCTGTGGAGCACCTATAAAATCATATTACAGTGTGTAACTTTGATAGCGTTCATATTTATCCTTATTTAATTCTGCCTTCAATTAAAGCCCTTGAAGAGCCATCTCAAACCTCTTTCCAACACAAACCTCAGCAGGCATACAGGCCTGCAAGCTTTTTAAATCATTGATCTAGATCAGTGCTGACACCTTTAAGCCTCCTAGCCACTTATCCTGTACCTTGCAAAGAGGACAATGCGGCTTCTAAACCAGAAAATGTTCCCCAAACCCTCTTTTCATTTTTTTTTTTTCCCTTTTACTTTTTCTAGTTTTAGGACATGCAGAAAATGAGACTGAGAACATAGGGAGTGCTAATGGCACTAATCCACGCTGCTCTTGAGCCGAGGAAATACGATAAAACTTGTTTAGTTTCCAGTTCTTCTGCATGGTTTCCGAACTGTTACTGCGGCTAATAACGTTCTTAAAATCCTCATCTGTCTCTCAGACAGAGCAGTAACTAGTAAGGACCAAACATAATTGTCTTGTAACAGTTTCCTCTTTGGAGGGGTGGGGAAAATAAAAAGTGGAGCATCCAGAATATTTTGCATTACTTTTATGGATGTTCCTGTTACAAGAACACCAATAGTCTTTCTTTTAAAATGTGCTTGTCAAAAGAGAAAAAATGGTGGGAAATTAATAACGAGTAAAAACCCTTAAGTAGGTAGGTAAGAGTGCCAGAAAAAGCATGGAAAGGGAAAAAAAAATGGACCTTTTCTTGTTCTCCAGACTTTCTGTAATTCTGCAGCCTGGCTCCTGTCAGGCCATGGGTTTTGGCATGACTCTTGCCTTCTTGGCAGTGGGGCTGTGCTTTTGCTGACTGGGCTCTTTTTCTGTCCAGAGGAGCTTTAAGCACAGATCAGTGATTTTTCTACTGATGCATGAGAAATGTCAATTCAAATAGATAAGTTTGCTTTACTCTGTTTGTAAAGCAAAGGAATTACTGCACTGCAGAAGAAATGCTACTCATAAATTACTGCTTGATTTAAATTTACTTTTGATGCTTTCATATTATATTCAAATAAGAATGTCAGTTTGTAATTTTTTTTCTCTGCAATTTCAGATTTGGCTGGAACCTATGAAACCTGTTATTAAGCAAGTACGGAGTAAGTAGTTTTAAAAAAGGAAGTTTTCCTTAATTTGCATCTGCTTTATGTGGGTTGCTTTCACAATTACTACTTGATTTACTGGTTATGCTTCCCTGCAAATTACACATGGTAGGGGTGATAGTGGTTCCTGTTGGAACATGCCAACCTGATGTTTTTAATAGGTAGTATGTGGTGGGTGGAATGGAAACTTACTGCAGGTGGGATTCTTTCTCTGATAAATATCTAGATACATTGGGTCAGCTGGTGTTATGGTGAAGTGAAACATAACACTTGCTGTTTGTAAGCTTTTGGAAGTTGTGTTGTCATACCGTGGGAAGAAAAAGGAATATTTTGGCTGATTCCCATGTGAGCTCTTTCCATGTGCTCAGGAGCAGCTTTGCTAGGAGGGAAGAGGTAGGGATCTCCCTCCTGGGTGGTGGCTGCAGCTTCAGAGCTTCTGCTTTGGCTGTAAAATGTGGTTCTGCTCCCTGGCCAGGAGGATGCTGCAATAGCGAGGCTGTCTTGCCTTTATCCTACTCTGAAAAGTAATGTGAGAGGCACTCTAAAGGTGAAAAATAATTGAAGAATGCAGCATGCAGGTTGGTTCTTCAGATGTTGAAAGGTTAGATCCAGCTTTTTTTTTTTTTTTCCTTTAGAGGAGAGTTAAGCTGTTTGTTTGTTTTCTGCTTCTGCGTGCAGAGACTTTGTGGAAGAACAAGATCAGGAGGGTGTGGTGGATTCCTACTCCTTTCCAAATTCTGATTGAAATATGTTGAAAATTAGTACTGGGAAGTAGTTTTTTAGTTATTCTTCTGCCTAAAATTTATTGCCAGAAAATATGAAATCACCAATTCTAGCTAATATTTTAACACTAAAGTCAGGATTTTGACTTTTGCCAACATTGTTTTTTAAGCAGAAGGGCCAAACCAACTATAAAAGAAGGGTTCCTTTGGAGGGTATACAATACTTTCACTCTCTGTTTTCCCCACCCAAAAAAATGTTGGAGTGCCAACTTTTTATATATTCCTGACTGGAAGGAATTATATCCTTGTTAAAAGATCTGGTGGACCACAGCTCTGCAGTGCTGCTTGGTTACTCCTGTATTCTCTTCTATACTGTATAAATTGGGGAATCTTGACCTTAGATGGTGTTCCCTGATGGGACAAATATTGTTCTAAAATGGTCTAAAATCATGAGGACTTGCTAAAATTTGTGGCTGCTTTGTGGTCTACTACCCACGTTATGTTGCCAGTGAAAAGGAAAGATTTATTTTAAAATTTCTATAATTTTAATCTGTAAGAGGTACCAGTCACTTGTCTGGCAGATGTTCACGTTCTGAAATCAGTTTTAAATTGATTGAAATTTCTTGTTTTCTATACATTGGGCTTTTTGTTTGTCTGAGGTTTTTTTTTTTTGAATTTAATGATTTTGAAGTTAACCTCTAAACTTCTAGTCCAGCAGCAGGGGAATGTTGTCATTGGCTTTAAGGTGTTCCAGCTCAAACCTGATGGTTGATGTTGCTGGTGACTGCTGTGTGGCTGCAGATATGCACTTCTGAGTCTTTGACATCCTCTCTAAACACAAAATTTCTTGATTTATTCTAAATTACTCTTGGCTAGTGACCTGTTCTGAGATACATTTAGCTTTGTGTTGTGTGGGAAGAATTTTATTTTGATTATTTTCAAGTGAATGCAGTCAGTTTTACTACCAAACCGCTCCAGGAGGCAAGGGGTTTGGATCCAGATTTTCAGCTCCCTAACAGGCACAGAATATCAGGTTGGCCTTTGGGTACCTTCTCTGAGGTGCTGCCAGTTTATGTAGCGTTGTGTTCACTATCCCTGCCCAAGTAATTTTTCCTCACATCTCTTTTATTGTTGTCTTTGTTTTTGCTCAGATTTGGCTTCTTAAAATAAATTCTGCATCTCAGTTAACACTGGTCAAGTGTTTCTTCTCCTGATTTGAATGGGACTTATTTATAGAGAAAAGGCAAGGTTGACTAAACAAAAAGAGGAGGGTTGTGCTGCAGAGGCAAATATGCAGTATTATGATTTTAATTTTTTTATATTTATTGTCATTTGATGTAAGTGATGCTCAAAAGACTTCCAGAATTGCTCCCACATTAATACTTTCCAGTTGATTGGCATCAGTATCATGCAGTATTGTTGTTGACCTTGTGAAGATCTTCCAAAGGCTCAGGATATTTTCAGAAATTTGATGTGAAGTTTTGGGTTTTTTTACTGGAATCATTAAAACTATTCATTTTTCTCACTTGCTACATCTCAAGAACTATAAAATCCTTAGTCTCTGCCATATGTGAGCTTTCTGTGTCATTATACGGTGTTATTTTCCAGCCTTCTTTTATTTCTAGATGTTGCAGTGTAATTGGGATGTGGATTTTAGAGGTTTTTTGTTCACTAAAGCTTTGGTGATTCTGGGATTGGAGGCAGGGAGCTGCTCTTGTGACAACTGTGATAATCTCTGAGTCAGTTCTCCTAGTCAAAAAGCCAAGTCTGAAATTCCCTCATTAGCAAATGAGAGTGAGTGGAGAAACATTCAGCATATGAGAATTGGATATTCCAGACAGAAGAAATCAGTGTGCCTTGGGGCTGATGGGGTTAAACTGGACTTTGTCAAGCTTTAAGATATCTTGGTACTTAAAATAAATTAAAGCAGGCTGTCTTGCGCTTACCAGCATACTCCAACAAATTTGATTTTTTTTTTTTTTTAATTTCACTTTGTCTACGCTTGCTTTGAAACTGCAGTGGCACACAGAGTCCCGGGGTGGCTGGGCCTGGCTCTTGCCCAGAGTGTGCCTGCAGATGTCAGGTGGATGCTCAGCAGACCCCTGTAAGGACAGGCTGGCCAGTGCTCTGCCTGCCTGTGAAATACTCGGCCTCATCTGTTTTAAGGGAGGAAAAACAGCTGGAAAATGGTGGTGCCCAGTCCTGGCATGGAGAGTGACTGTGGTACCCTGTGGTAATTCCTTCAAACCTCCAGGTGAAGCGGTGATTGTGGTTCAGCTTGATGAGTCGTGATGCTGGAACTGTTAACGCGGACCAGTCGTGGTTGTGTTTTGTTGTAAAATGCTACTCAGGGCGTTATGGACCATTCCCAACAGCGACTGAGAGAACTCTGTTTAGTTTTGAACATTGAATTAGTTTTCTGCCTGTTGTTGAGATGGACAGGATAGTGTTGAAAATGGGAGGAAATGGGTATTACCAGGCATGCTGGGAGCAGGCTGCAAACACCCTTTATCTCTGCAGGGAGCCAGCTGGGTCCAGCCAGGCTTGTGGGTTCAGTTCTGATCGTGTGGTTGGTGTTGGGAGCCTGTGGGATGTGTCTCCCCTCTCCTCCCCTTCTGGGACCCTCTCACTGGGTCACCTGCGCTGCTGTTGTGAGCAGCCAAGTAGTTGCTTTGGGGTATTTCAGATTTCATGTTGAATGGAGCTCTTTTTACAGCGCTGAACCTGCAGACTCACCTTGGCATTGGTATCCAAGTTCCTCTGGAAACCAGCTGCTGTATCTCCTTTGACATGGACAGTCATGGGAGTTGAAATCTGGCTAGACTTCATGTGTTCTGTGCTTCTCTGCTCGTGTGCAAATAGAATATGCATGTACTTATGAAGAATGCCTGGTTTGGTTTTTTTTTTTGTTTTGTTTTGTTTTTGGTTTTTTTTTTTGGTTGGTTGGTTTTTGGTTTGTTTGTTTGTTTGTTTTTTTCGTGAAATGACCAACTTTTCTTCTAGGACCAAAGACTACAATGCTTCGTCTAGCTGTGAAGTTTTTCCCTCCAGACCCGGGTCAGTTGCAAGAGGAATATACTAGGTAAAGTAGTTATAGAACTATTAGATTTGCATTACCTACTGAATTAACAGGGAGGTAAGAGTAGGAGGGCAGTGCAGCTGCTTCCTAACAGAACTCAGGTGGAAGTTGAGTCAAAGAGCACTTGGAGTGAGTGTCACAGTTTCAGCAGACATGTGTTGGCAGATGAATGGTATCAGAAAAAATACTTTTCAAAATAGAGAACAGCACAGATTAGGGCTTGCCAACATCATGGTGTCAAGCTCTATAGAAAATAGTAAAATTTATAAACAGTACCTATATAAAATAATCAATATGTACTTTATAAGTTATTTAGGATTTAAACTTCTGAAGCCCACAGTTTGCAGCTGAAAATGACAGCTGCAGTTACTGCACAAATGAACCCTGCTTAAGACATGGTTTTCTTTCTACTTCCTTGTTCCTGTGAGTCCGTTGTGCTGGATCAGTCCTGTGTTGATAAATTACACTGGACAAGTCACAGGTTATTTTGTTTGATTAGAGTGTCCTTGGTAGCCAGGCTGCTGTGTTACCTTGGGTTTGGAGGGAGGAAGAATTAGGAGTTGCTGGTTTTATAACCCCCTGCTCAGTTGTTCTGTGGTCCTTTCATCTGGTACATGGATGGTCCTTGTAACTCCAGCCCTTGTACCTCTCCCTCAGGTACCTGTTTGCATTGCAAATCAAGAGAGACCTGGCAGAGGAGCGACTGACCTGCAGCGACAACACGGCAGCTCTGCTGGTCTCCCACCTTTTGCAGTGTGAGTATCCCAGCTGGGCTGACATCGGTGCCGGTGCTGACCCAGGTTAAATAGCTCACAGAAGCTTTTGGTAACTAAATGCCATCTCTGCCTCATGGTATTTCCTTCCCTACACACTCTAAAACATGTTGATTTTCAGCCCTGGAATGGTCATCCAGGCTGGCTGTGGGGAGGAACAACTGGTGCTTACGTGTGAGATAACTTTGGCTTCGTGGAGGCTGTAGGAAACCAAACCCCTTCCGTGTTGTCTGTTGTCCCTGGCTCTGCAGGCCATGTCACCAGACCTCCACATCTTCCAGACAGATGTTCCCATCTGCCTCTCTGCTCCCTCGACTTGGCTTCTCACTTTTCCTGTGCCTAGGGGAAGATGAGTGTATAAGAACTGGGCTGAAACGCAGCTAGAACTTTGCCAGAACAAGTTCCACAGTGGGGCTGTCAGCAACAACTTTCCTCCTCACTAGGAGGGAAAATAAAAATGGGAAACAATTGACTTGGAAGCCCTCCATGCTGCTACTGACTTGGTCTGTCTGTGCCTAAAGACCTAAAAACGTGGCCTTTGAGACAAGGAGGCTGGAAACCTTGATTGGATTTGGACACCAAATTGCTGGAGCAGCAGCCGGAGTGTTCACAGATCTGCAACCCGAGCTGCAGACAGGGCCTTTGGAGGCTCTTTGATGGCTGGAAGCAAAAGCTGTTCAATGATGTTCTTCACACGTGCACTGCTAAATAATTATTGGCTATCTAATTCTGCATTGCTATATAATAATACAGTTATAATAGTTAGGGTGATTTGATTTTATTTATCTTGTGTGTGTGCCATTAAAAACCTGCTTATGATTTCCCAGCAGTGGGGAGCTGGTGAGCAAATCTCACTGTCTTGCCTTCCTTCTGCTCTTCTGGAAAATTGGATGTGAGAAAGAATAGTTTTATTTTGAACGGAAATTATTTTACAGAAATCCTTTAAATATTTTTTACTTGTTTCGTGTGCTGGCTTGATTCTAAACAGGGTTTGCTGCATTTTTTTTAAGAACAAGTCCACTCTTTTGTCTGGCAGTAGCTGATGGCAGATGCCATGGGGAAGCCCTCAGACACAGAACAGGCATATTGCAACTCTTCCTTTGCTGCATGCATCCCATAATCTCGGCATGTGGCCTTTCTAAGTCACAGATTACCTGCATCTCTGTGTTTAGTTGCCCTTGTGTTTGTCTGATTTTTGATTTTGCTTATATTTTTGGCATCTTTTCAGGGAAATGAGCCTCACAGCTTAGTTTTTTTTGGGGGGGTTAGGATAATGTGTACTTTTGTCCTTTAAAAACTTTAGTGCTTTAATTTAGCATTGTAGCTTCATATTTTACTATCAGCAAAAATTAAATTACTTGTTAAAATGTATTTATTCAACTCATAATTTTTATATACATCTGCCATGTGTTCTGCCTGCCCTGTGCTTTTCTTTCCCAAGCTGAAGACTTCCAATCGCTTCATACTGTATATCAGATGGAAGCCATTCTGCACTTTCTAATCATGCCTTTTCCTCCTGTAAATCTCTTCCTAAATCCACTGTGTTGTGCCTGAAAGACATGGGTGTGTGAAGGGGAGACCAAAACTCCATCCATAATTTGCCATCTTCCCAAGTAGCCTTGTCCATTACTACTTTACATATGTTTAGAAAAAGATGCATTGAAACATGGTGGTTGGTATGAGGTATCTGTAAGTAACAAATGTTCACACCACCTTACAGGTTTTCTACATGTCTTGGACCCTTGAGAAGTCTAAATTTTCCAAATTATGTTTAAATACCGCTCTAATCCCCAGGAAGTCTTCTTGGGATAAATGTGAGAGTTTGGTAAAATGAAGCTGGATTGAAAGCGTGATACACAAATTTGAAGCACTTAAAGGCTCTTGGAGTCTCTGTAATTCCTTACCAAGTATTTTTGGTCATGGTTCCTTTTTCATTGTTTCTTCTTACTCTAACACTGCTTAGTTTTCTTCTTATTCTAAAATTGTTTTATTTTCTGTTGTAGCCGAAATAGGGGATTTCGATGAATCGGAGGATCGAGAACACCTTAAAACAAACCAGTATTTGCCAAACCAGGAAAGAATTGAAGGAAAGATCCTGGAGTTCCACAAGAAGCATGTGTAAGTGAGAATTAATGTAAACCCCCAATTTAACCCCTGGGGAGCAAAGTGATTTGCGTGGGGGATGTCAAACATGCTGTCTGATAGGATGTTGTTAAGAGAGTGTGAATTAAACACCATTTACATTGAGCAAGGAAAGTTGGGTGTTGCAATAGTTACATAGTTAGGACGGAGTTGTTGGGCAGTAGTTTTTTCTCAAGTGATTTTTGCAGCTTACCTTTAATAACAAGACAAAGAAAGCTATTGTATAATAATGGGTTCAGGCAAAATAATTCTTCAGAATTTCCAGGCTACAAAGTTTAGTCTCAGTTTGCCAGCAAATGCGTAGGTCTTGCTTTTGTCTAAATAATTAGAAATTAATTGCATCATACTCATTCTGTACTCATCAAGCACAAGAGAGATGAAGAAGGATGGAGGCAGTGGGGGAGAAGTAACTTTCATCAGAATTCATGCAACACCTTATCTTATGATAGTTTTGAAATAATGGAAGATTATTGGTGACAAAGAAACTCTTTGCCACAAATATAAAACTGGTTCCAAGAGGCAGTCAGGAACTGCAGGAACGTATTCTTCTGTAATTTTTGAGACCTTGAATATTAGGATTTAGCAATTTGAAGTGCTTTTATTAATTGTGAATATCTACCTGCCTGCTTTATTGTGCCTGGCTGCGTGTTTTGATCCAAATGCTGTAACTAGAAAGTGAAATGTTCCTTTTGCTTCATGTGGGTAAAATCATGGATCGTTGCTGACTGACTTCCTTTTAAGACAGAACAAGGAGATTTTTCAGGGCAGCATCTGTGTTTAAGGCCAAGACACATCCTGTAATATTGGAAAATGCGGCCATGCTATTAAAATGATCGTAAATCTTATTTTAAAGTAGTGTTTTAGAAGTGCACGTGCAAGCCACATTAAGATTAACAGCTGAGGCATGTAGTTAGAAAAGGTTGCCATTGAGCTTTAGTAATAACCTTCAAGGCATATTTTGAATCCCCCCACGCCTGTGGAAAAAATTTTGTTAGAGAGATGTCATTTTGCAAGCGCTGCAATCCTAAAAATAGCTGTGACTTCCGTGGTTTAACCCCAGCTCAGCCCCACACAGCTGCTTGGTCCCCCTCGGTGGGGTTGGGGGAGAGAATTGGAAGGGTGAAAGTGGGAAAACTCAGGGGTTGAGATACAGACAGTTTAATAGGTGAAACAAAAGCCACCCAAGCATGCAGAGCAAATCCAGGAATTCATTCCTTACTTCCCATGGGCAGGCAGGTGTTCAGCCATCCTCAGGAAGGAGGTTTCCATCACACATAATGATGACTGGGAAAGACAAACACTGTCACTCCGAATGTCCTTTTCTTCCTCCTCCTTCCCCAGGCTCTTCATGCTGAGCATGATGCCATATGGGGTGGAATATCCCTGAGGTCAGCTGGGGTCAGCTGTCCTGGCTGTGGCCTCTTCCAGCTTGTGGTGCTCTCCCAGTTGCTCGCCAGTGGAGTGTGTGTAGAGCAGAGAAGGCCTTGGCTCTGTGTGAGCTTTGCTCAGCAATAAGGAAAACATCCCTGGGTTATTAACACTGTTTTCAGCACAAATCCAAAACACAGCCCCGTACCAGCCACTGTGAAGAAAATTACCTCAACCCCAGCCCCAACTAGGACAACATCTCTTTTCTCTTCCCTTACTCAGGGAGTATTGGCCACCCTTTCCTATCTTTAGCAGCTGAGGAGGTCCCATGTTTTCTCAGTGTAGACACGTTTTTCCTCACTTCTGTTCCAAGGAACAGGCAGGAACAGGGACCTGGGGCATTTGGCTCCTTTTTGGCAATGCAAAGTGCAGTTGGACAGACATAAATATTTCCCTCTCCTGTTATCCTGGTGTGTCATATTTTTGGTTTTGTGGTTTATTTTCATTTTTTAATTTCCTTTAATTGACCTTGTTATTCCTCCACTTACCTTGACCAGACTGGTATTTTCAAGGCCAGGTTGGGTGGGGCTTGGAGCAGCCTGGTCTAGTGGAAGGTGTCCCTGTCCATGGCAGGGAGACTTGGAATCTGATGATGTTTAAGGTCCCTTCCAACCTAAACCATGCTATGATTCTGTGATTCTTTAGTGATGAGTGCTTCTAACAGAGACCTTTGTGCTAACTGAGCATCCAGGAAGAGAAACCCATTTCTGGCAGGATAGCTCATCTCCAGACCACTGCTGCAGCACCTTCTTTGTGCCTCGGTTTTCCTTCTTTTTTTTTTAATTACTTCACTGTAGCTATTAGAAGTGGTAGAGAGTAATCAACCTGAATAAAGCAGAACCTGTGTATCCAATCCATTCTGTATGTTGAGAATGTTGTAACCAGAAAGCTGACAATTGAAAGCTTATTTTCTATTAATTTTTTTTCTTTCACTTTGACAAATACTTTCTTTTACTTCCACAAGTATACTATACTTTGCAAATGTGGTAATGATAAACAGAGTGTGTTATATTTTTGGTGTTGCACATTACTTAGTTGCTTCAGCAAGAGCTCTTGTTAACTTTACTTATTTCTGTAGTTTATTAAAAAAAAGAAAGGGTTTTTATTTTGTAGATGGTTTATTGATGGTGGTGTAGTTAAACCCTGACACCCAGACACTCAAAATACTGTTTTTGCTGTAGTGTAGTGTATTCTACTACTGAGAGGAGTAGAATACCTTCCGTGAGGTGAGTGCAATCCAGGATTCAACTTGTGTTCACATGGCTGTGGTTTCTTTGTCAGGAAAGGAGTAGAAGATTTTATAGATTTAATTTTATGTTTACTGTTGTCTCTTATGTCCTTTCAGAACTTGTTAGCCCAGTTGTCCATGATTTAAATTCTTTCAATTGTGTGTTAATTAGAAAAATTCTAACTTTACACTTCACCTTTGAAGTTCTGTACTGATCAATGGGTTTAAATGCTCTCTAAATCACCTAACACTTGACAGCATTTATTCTGAATTCATTGCCACGGGAATATTGTAACACACAACCAGTATTGTGTAGATAAGTGGATATAAGAAACCTTTATGTTAAAACCTATTGCACTGACAGTGATTTTTGCTGGAAATACTGGTAATAGATAGTCTGTTGTCCATTGACCTGGGGAAGATTAAGTAGATTTATCTGCTTAATGGCTGAACAAAATTAGAGCAGATTGTTTTGGGGCTGGGCTGTGCAGCTAAGCCTGCAGCCATCATCTGAGGGCAGTTACTGAAACTGCTCTCTTTGTACCTGTCTGTGGTACACCTGGAGCTGCCTGGCTTTGTTCCTGGCTTCCCCACACTGGGTTCTGCCTTCTTTGGTAGGCACAGGCAGGTGGTGTGCAAGAGAACACTCTTAATGTTGGCTGCTGCCTTATTTTTTATTTTTTTTTTCTGAGATGTGCTGTGCTTTGGGTCGTATCTAACAGTATGTGAAATAACTGTCAGTGATTCTGCATCAGTTACACCAGACTGTTCCTGGGGAATTTTTAGTACTATGTAGCTCCAGTTTTCTAGTTGCCATTTTTTGTTTTTGTCTCCCTTGCCTTCCAACCCTCCTTGCCAACCTCAGCACCCTCTTTAAAAGACAAAGCCCCACTTTCATTCCTAATGTCGTTGTGTTCAAAAGAATTATAGCAGGAATTAGTGTGGGTGGGAGTTACACACAGTGCTCTCAGAGTGTAACTCAGGAAGCTGTAGCCAAAAGTAGGATTTATGATCTACCTCTTTTGTCTTGTGTGTGTTTAATAAACAGGAGCCACGATACTCCTGCTTTTATGACGCAGTTAAGGAATCTGTGGTAGAAATGGAAACAACACTTAAAGCTGGTATTAAAAGCACTTACTCATTTCAGTGAGGGGAAGAGAAATGTGCTTTACCAGTTGAAGCTCTTGGTACATAACTAGTACATGTAACAGTAACACTGCTAGAAATGCAGCTACAAGACTCTCTCTGTAGTCTGGCATTTCTTTTTCCATTTGAAATTAGGTTTTTGTTCCTCTGTGAGTGTTCTTTGCAATCCCTTTATACATACATGGTCACAAATATTGACATTTGGATAAGGGTGGATTATGGACTGAACTTGTAAACTTAGGAATGTCACTGGATCCCTGCCTTCTGCAGTTGGCAAATCAATGTGGGATTTCCTGTTGCAGTGTTTTAGATTCTTGTTTTTCCCCTTGTGAATGAATAAGGCAACAGAACACTGCTGAAATCCTGTTGTCAAATGTGTGTGCATTCAGTCTTACTTTCTTAGGGCATTTTGTATATATGTATGCTTTACTCTAAGGAACATTTTACTGAGTATCAAAGAAGCATTGTTTTTTCTAACAACTTCCATTTTTAAAATCCTAGCACACTAAATAAGTTTCATAATTGAACTCTGAATTGTAGAGGCAGTTCTTACATGGAATTAATATATATTGCCATCATCCCTGGTTCTGATAAATTCAAATGTAAAAATCATTCACTTCAATATTCTCTATATTTAAAAAAAAATCTATATGGAGCTAAACTGTTGTTTAACCTAACACATGACTCTAGGTAAATAGAAGGAGGTATTTTTAGGGAGCATGCCTAGAAAGGCAAGTTAGGAGGAGCAAGAGAATTTATTTAGTACCGATATTGTGGTTGGCACTCCGTAGTACACAAAAATAGGTAATGCTAAAAGTAGTTTATCATCTGTTTTAATGAAATGAAATGAAGATTTATGGAAGGAAGGCCATTTCTTGGAAAACAGGGGTTATAAAATTTGGCTTAATCTGTGCAGGAATCTAATTTGGTTTCAGCACTGCTTGGTTGTAAACAGAATAATAATAAATTTTTATCACCTATGTCTTCCTTCTATCATTACTTTTATCCTAGTGAACTTGCACATGGCTCATGCAGCACTTGCTTGGAAGTAATTTGGTATTTATTATTTCTAATCATTGTCAGTAATGATTATCAGTCACTTTATCCAGCTGTGGCTGAAATAGCCTCTCCCACAGCCTATCTCCGTAGCAGAGGGGCTTCAGCCCTCGGAGCATCTCCTTGGCCTCCTCTGGTCTTGCTCCAGCAGCTCCACGTTCTCCTGATGTTGGGGGCCCCAGAAGTGGATGCAGCACTGCGGGTGGGGTTTCCATGCAGTTGGCACAGGAGAAGGGTCTCCTGCCTTACCTGGTTCTCCTGGACTGTATTTGTGCCTAAAACTGGACCACAGTGTTGTCTTGCAGGATGTTTAGTTCAGAGACCTCCTTGGGCGACAGGCTTGTGTTTGTGATAAGGACTTCTTTGCTTTGTCATGTAACTGGGGCACCATCAGTAGCAATGGTTGGACTTGATCGCCTTCGAGGTCTTTCCCAGATGTAATGATTTTGTGATTCTATGATTCTAAGAATTCCCTTCATTTCCATGGCAGCATATGTTCATGGAGGGTCCTAAACCCTTTGTCAGGACCCCTGAGCTGATAGAGAGTGGTTTGACTTACAGGAAAAAGTGTTGTATCAGCTGAAAAATATAATACAATATAATACAATACAATACTATAATACAATACACTCCCTGTCATGGAGAAAAACTGGGTGATGAGAAAAAAGCATGACTGTTTTCACGCAGGAGAACAAAATGTCAGTGACATCAGCTAACTTGGGGAGCAGTGAGGGCTGAATCTTTGATGGGTGTGTGCCAGAGTCCTGAACAGTCTCTGTGTTGCTGTATTGGATGTTGTACACCCTCATAGAGCAGTTGCTCCCTTCTGTGTACAGCTTCCTCCTGTTTTCAATGTAATTTTGACAGCAGATGAGGTTTCATTTTAAAGATCCTTCTCTGGATTCCTTGGTGTGGAGGTAATTATCCAGCTGAAGGCTGGGGGAATCTGCTGTACCTGCTAGTAATAGAGTAATAATTTTGTAGTCCCAAAACGAGACCTGAATTGGGTCATTCTGTTGCAATATTTGCTTTCTTTCTGTTGCGCTGGCTGCGCAGCTCTGCCAGCTCTCACTTCTTATCTGGTTCACGCTGATGTGTACACAAGCAAGCAGAGGAAAGAGCATAGTGGATTGAAATTGGATTTGTTCAACTTCATAGTTTCAAAAATGAGCTAGTTAACATCTGTTTTAGCATCTGTCTTGGGATGCATTTGGGGTTGGTCATCGGCTGTGTCATACAGAACTCCTCTTACAGAACTTTCAGTGTAATACTTAACATTTAGTGCCAGAGTTCAGACTTAAGTTCATTAGCTGTGTTGGTATTATTATAGAATCAGATTGCTCTTAAAACTTTTTCTTCCTCTTTATAGGGGTCAAACTCCTGCTGAATCTGACTTTCAAGTGCTTGAAATTGCCCGGAAACTGGAGATGTATGGCATCAGATTCCACCTTGCCTCCGACCGTGAGGGCACCAAAATCAACCTGGCGGTTTCACACATGGGTGTGCTGGTGTTCCAGGTACAGTGGGGAGGGTGGAGTGTGTCTGTCTGTCCATTAGCATGTCTTGGAGTAAGTCTCTCATTTTAATATCATGTGTCTCTCATGACTATGATGCCACCAAGAGTGGCAGGGAAGTAGAGGGGCTTTATGTGAGAGTTAGGTGTGCAGTGAGGGAATATCATCAATTCATTTGGTGCAGCCCTGGGACAGGTTTGTCATCCCAGAATTTTAGTTCAATTTCCCTTCTTTCAATGTTGCAGTGTATTTTTGCTAGGATACCATTGCTCTTAGTGTGTAGAAGTGCTGATTGATTGAAGTGATTGGAACAATTAGTGTTACTGTGTTTGTTGTGTTAAATACAACACTCAGTACACAGAGTCCTGTTTATGAATGCAGATGTTGTTTTCCTCTCACCAAAACACAGATCTACTAGGCAGCTGATCTACTAAAATACTTCCATTTGGGCACTCATTTTCTATTGATTTTTAGTTTTACCTGTTCTTTGGTGACTGTGGGGCAGCTTCTTTCTGGAGGTGCATCAACCACTGCAGTCCTGCAATTCCTTGCGGACTCCTCAGTGGCCTCTTTCTTGCTTACGGGAATATTGTCACCAGAACTAAAAATACAGCGGAATGTGTTGGGGTGGGGAAGGTGTCCACATGCACATGTCTATATAACTGCTACAGAATTTTGTTTGTTACTCTTCTGAAACTTTTGCCAAATTTTAACGGTTCTCATTTTAATTCAGGGTAACACGAAAATCAATACCTTCAACTGGTCCAAAGTCCGTAAACTGAGCTTCAAGAGGAAAAGATTCCTTATTAAGCTCCACCCAGAGGTCTGTGCAAGTTTTACTGTAATATAAACTGGTCAGTTGAAAAGAATACCTATACTTCATTTTATTATGAGCATTTCTAGAGTTTGTGATTTTATAAAACAGCCTCAGCAGGGCAGGCTTGGCTTCATCATTCAAGTATAAATCTTTCCTTTCTCTCCCCACAATTGTCACCTTAGATCTTCAGGTTTTGTGTTTCAGCCTTAGCTTACCCTTGACATAGTCATACACATGTATAAATGTAAGACAGAAAAAAAATTACTAAACCCAAGTATTTGGTGCATCCTGTCTCTGTACTGAAAAAGTTACATCCAGTTTCTTGATTCAAATGAGAATAACCTGTTAGGCCTCAGGAAGGAATATGTGGCTGAGGTTGTATTGCTGGAGATTAATTTTAAGGGGAGTGTGATTACTCTATCTTTTCTATGCATCTGTATAGGAGAAATGTTATTTTTCGTGCTTGGCTAATTTACAATGAATGTTTTTGATTGCAGATGTCATCAAAGTTGTTGCTTCCACACTGGATGACTAGATTAATTTATATTAATTTATATTAATTTATATTAATTTATATTAATTTATATTAAATTATATTAATTTATATTAAAAAAGGGGCAAAAGCCACCTTTGGACATATAATAATTACATATATCAAGGACACCTGAAACAGGACACACTGTCTGCCTGTGTAGTAATGTGTCTCATATAGAGACCCTCAGAAATTTCATGTGATAAATGTACTCTGACATATGCATTATTTTCTTCTCTTATCTAAATATCATTAAGTGAGAGAAGCATCAGAACTCCCAAAAAAGGAGAAATATTTTAAAATTGCTACTATTTCACTTACATATTTTAGTTTCTTTGAAATTTCTAAAGGTGAGCATGTTTCTAACGCCAAGCGCATTTTAAACACTTTTACAGTTTCAAGGTAAGCAAATATTTTTGAAAGCCATTAAATGATTTTTGACTCCTATTCTTTAAGGCTTATGAGAAGTGACTTAGCAAAATTCTACATCTCACTGAAGTTCAGCCTTTTTGTTTGCACCCACTTGTTCTTTACTCCTCACTGTCACTTCATGTGCTGCTTAACTTCTGTGTTTTTTCTCCAGGGCCCGTACCAAGATACGTTGGAGTTTCTTTTGGGAAGTAGGGATGAGTGTAAAAACTTCTGGAAAATCTGTGTTGAGTATCACACGTTCTTTAGGCTGTTTGATCAGCCAAAGCCAAAGGCTAAAGCAGTGTTCTTCACCAGAGGGTCATCGTTCAGATACAGGTAGGGAGAAACAGAACAGAGCCATTAAAGCTGAACTCATGTCTTAGAAAATTGAGCTCAAAAGGAAGAAATATTCTAAAGTCATTCCATCTCTAATGCCCATCCCCTGTGTTTGATAACATTTGTACTTTTGTGGGTTCACAGTGGACGGACACAGAAGCAACTAGTGGATTATATTAAGGACAGTGGGATGAAGAGAACCCCATATGAAAGGTAAGATCAAAGAACTTTGTAAGGTGAAATGTAGCTGGGACTTTCATAGTGCCCTTATTGGCTAAATTTCAGTGTTTTAAATGAGAGGAAATGGCCTCAAGTTGTGCCAGGGGAGGTTTAGGTTCGATATGAGGGAAAATTTCTTCACTGAGAGGGTGGTCAGGCACTGGCACGGCCTGCCCAGGGCAGTGGTGCAGTCACCATCCCTGGAGATGCTCAGAAAATGTGGAGATGTGACACCTGGGGACACGGCTTAGTGCTGGGCTTGGCAGTGCTGGGGGAGCAGTTGAACTCGATGATCTCAGAACTCTTTTCCAACCTGAATGATTCTGTGATTCTGATGATCTGGGTATTGCTTTATTCTATTGTTTGTGTGTTTATGACTCCTGCATCATCTAATTTACAACTCCTTTGACCTTTTAAATCTCGAACCAGTTTTTAACAAAACTTTGTAAAATGGAGCTTGAGACGTGCCTGTTGGCTGCTGGGATGGCGATGGGTGACTGGGGAAGGGAGGAGGCTGGTTCTTGTCTGGGATGCTCACAGGCTGCTCTGTCCCACAGGAGGCACAGCAAGGTCAGAGCGTCCACACGCACCTCCAACACAGATGTGCCAAAACAGGTCAGTTCTGCGGTGCTCTTGCTGTTGTGGTCAGGGACGTTGACAAACAGCTTTCCGAGGTGATAGTGAAGGAGTCAACCCTCCAGAATTGCTTTCGCTGGTTATTCTTCATCCCTGCTTCACAGTTCTTTTTGTGCGTGTTGCTGGTTTGATAGCTGTAGGCAGTGGAGTGTAAAGTCAGTAGTATTTTGCTTTTCAAAGTTCAGGTGAACTGAAAAGGAAATGTCAGACTTTCTAGTATGTTATCATTTCAGAGGATTAGTTTGTCTCCAGGTGCTCTCTGGCAGTCTCGAGTTCATTGTATTGATGCCTTCTGCAGACCATGGCAAGAAACAAGCATTTCACTGAATGCACTTGTGTTACATGGGAGAGGTTGAGGAAGCATCATGGAATTTCACTGTCATTTTGTTATTTTTCCTTGTGGGTGCTTGTTTAGCAGAGGCTATAAAATATATGGATTTAATTTTCCATCCAGTTATCAGAATTAAAGGAAAAAGACCTTGTCTCTTTGGGGGCTGCTGGATCAGCTTCTGTGCAGTGTTCTGTTTGCTGTAAAGTGAAGCAAATATTCCTTCTGCATCTGTATGTAACTGCATTTGTTTTTTGTGTATTACAAAAACCTTTTTTCTGTTGTGTTTCTGCTTTTTTTCTCCTCTTAGAGTGTCCCATTCACTGAGGGCTTGAGAACCCCAGGGTCTCCTGCCTCAACAGCTGCCCCTTTTTACTCGGTTCACTCCTCGGCCAGTCCTGCTCCTGTCCTGCCCATCTTTGCTGAATCCAGCCCTTCCTCTTTGGACTCCCGAGCGCCATACACAAGGATTCCAGACAAAACCACTGCAGCACCAGCAGAAGAAACAGGGAGGAATCTGATGCAGCAACCTGGATCTCCCATGCTCCAAGGTGTTGGGTTTGGTAGTGTTGAAGGAAACTGTAACCTGTCTTGTCCTGTTGTTGAGAGTGATTGTGGTGTAGATGTAGACGTAGAGAGGAGTAGTAAGGAGAGCAGGGTTGCTGGTTGTAAAAATGACAATGATGAGGATGACTTTACCACAGGTGTATTCATTGCTGATAAAGAGCAGCAGCACGGCAGCCGGGGTGCCCCTCTTTTCACACTGACAAATGCACAGTTACAGGTGTCAGAGGAGTTTATTGATGATGACCCAGCAGAAATGTCCTTTTTTGCTGGGGGCTCTGAGGCATTTTCCTACGTGTACAGTGGGTTAGAGTTAAAGGGTTCTGAGTTTTCCAAGTGTATGTCCGAGTCACCTCGTTTAACTACAGATGCCCTCCAGCAGAACACAGTCTCTGCTCAGTCGAGCCCCGACAGGTACTCAACCGAAGCTGTGGATATGAATATGGAAGAGGAGTTTGAATTTGAAGAAGGGAGTGATTTCAATGGCAACGAGAGGCCATCGGACACCTCGGAGCTGTTTGAGGTGAAAGCCCAAGCGAGCAGAATGCAGAGCCTCCTGAGCCCCTCTGAAACGAGTTCCCTCATCAACAACCGCTCTGAGAGCAGTTCCCTCAATAACCTACCGCTGAATGGTACGTCCTCCCTGCACACCTATGGCTCTGCCAACCATTCGGAGGCCAGCTCCATGGTCAACTTCCCTGCCTACTCAGTGCGCTCCGAGTCCAGCTCAGCCTTCCAGTTCACGGACATTATTGACCAACTGGAGCAGCTGAGCTATCCACCCACCACCACAGAAGACTCCAGCAGCACGGACACAGACTCCTGGGACTCCGAAACTGCTGCGCCCCTGGATGTAAATCTTTTTTTTAGTAACCCTTTTGCTCAAGCCACTGGGGATAACTTTGGTTTTGACTTTCAGAACAATTTAAAAAATCTCACGCAAGAAGACTGGACAGAGAAGTCACATGTTAATCACGAGTCCTGATTTTTGTGATTGACCTCTCTATGATGTTCAGGCTTGGAAGTCAAAAGGTGTCATGTCAGTTGCTTTAGGAAATAAACCCCCAATCCAGTGGCTGGATTTTGAATCACATAACATAGTTTTTTGGGGTTTTTTTTGTTAATTCATATACCTCTTCAGTTTCCCTCAAAGCATCCAGGCTTTGGTGCTGCGTTTCTATGCATCAAACTGCATCAAGAATGGGTTATAATAGGCTACAACGTTGGAAAATACTGCATTTAGGAAAACCCACTGATTTCAGAGAAGTTAAGTATCAACTGGCTCATGCAGACATCACAACTTACAGTATACTGAAGGATTTCTTTGGCTATAAATGTATCTGTAAGAGTCTGATATATGCTGTTCCTGGAACACCTGCATGAAACAGTCACTTTAGCACATGCTTATTAACCAGCAGCTGCTTCCACTAAACTGCCCATTTTCCAGCGCTGTAGCAGGATCCTCATTTTGGTTTTGTTTCCGCAATCAAAAAAAGAACACTCTTCAAATCATCTCTGAAGGACAGTTTTAAAATATCAACCTATGCAACATCTCTGTGGTATTCTGTGAAGAATAAATAGCCTGTGTGGTAGTTTGGAAGAGGGAATGTGTACACAGCCAAGCAGTCACCAAACTTCTTGTGAAGACAATCATATTTGCTGACTTCCAAGTGCCTTCAGCAATCCAGCAACAAACATTTTGCAGCAGTTTGGAGATATACAGAGACTATAAAAGCACTTAATCCCCATCACGTTTTGTCTCACCTGCTTTCTTGTTACTTAGTCACTCTCATAAAAATACTTATAGGACACTTTTCTGAATTAATTTCTTATCTGTGGAGGAGAGCTAGTGGTAAACCCGGTGATAGCTTTAACTTTTTCTTTAAAATATAGGCTGTATTTAGAAAAATATCAAAATTTTCAGAGAAATTGAGTTGTTAGGAGTGGTGAATACTGGAGACAACAGCTATTTCTTCAAGCAAGAATGTGAAATCCATTACACCTGACCCAAATCTTGTGCATCATCTCCTTCAGCCGTTTGTTTTTGGGGTTCCCTTCTGCCCAGTTTTCAGTCCTTTGCAGAGAGTGCAGTACTGATGCAGTCAGTGCCTCCAAAATAAGCAACTTAGTTACAGTCATAACTTTATGCTCAATATTACTGATATCAGTTAAACACCTTAAGTGTTTACTCAAACATTTAAAAAGTAGTATTATTTCTCAAAATTCTGATAACTAGAACTTCAATGGAATTTTTCTCAACACGTGGCAGAACAGGAGGAGGTAAAACCTCCTTTAGTCACCTATTTCTTCCAACTTAGTTTTACCAAGGTGTAAAAGCACAGTGCTTGCTTTTGTCTCACTTACCTTACTGTGTTTGAGTGAAATCTCTGTTGTCCCACGAGAAACCTGTCTGCTTTGACAGTGGCACAGAAAGCCAAAGCACTTTTAGAACAAAGTATTAGCTCAGACCGCCCGGAATGTACAACAGTTTACTCATTTTTTTTTTGGTTTATAAGTGCTATACGTTACCTGTATTTCTCTCCTATGGAGTGTGTGTTCTGGCTCTTTGTGTGACTTTATTCAGGCCTGTGGAGATGATGTCTTGGGTGTGTGGTGTGACATTTCAAAATAGGACTTGGAGGAGGTCTGTAGTGGTGTCCAAAGCCGGTGCCTTTAAGTATGTTTTTAGGTGCTTTGTCTGATTTCCTCTCACAACAAACTAGTAAGGAAGAAAGAGAAATCAGAAAAAAGACAGATTTCTGTCTTCAAACTCTATAACAGGTGGTAGCATCAGGGACAAATATGTAGACATAGAGAAAGGCTGTTAGTTTCTTGAATCTTCTAAAAACAGAATCAGGATTCAACTATTACATATAACTGTGTCTGCCTCTGTTTCATGTCCTGTGCCCCAGTCACAAGCATTCCCTCTAAATGTGTTAGAATTGCTTAATATGGGAAAAAAATCCAACTAAATTCTCTTGGTTTTCAAAAGATGTTAGGAAAAAGCTGCCTGTGTTTTCAATGGACAGGCTTCCAAATTTTCCTTTCTTGCATCACAGTTAGTTTGAAAAGGCATCTTCACTGTTCTTCTTCTTGTATTTTGCAATGGTGCAGATCTTTATTGGCCGTTTTAAATCTCAGGGATTTGCTTTTTTAAAAGAAAGTAATAAGAGTCTTGGTGTAGTGTCCCTTTTGTTTTCTAAAGGAATGGGAATGACTAGAATCTCAATCCATTAGTTGAGGGCAGGCTATGTGGATCCACAGGTGAGGACAGAGTAGGGGAGCTTTGACCCTGGTACAGATATTTTTAGATTAAGGTTTTAGTTAGAGTGAGGGTTCAGAGCTGCTGCTGTGCCCCTGCTAGTTCTTATATGTGCTCTGGCTGACTGATAGCAATGAGCTGTTGTGGTTTCCTTCTGTGCTTCTCTTGATTTCCAAAGCCATATGGCTTCTGAGGATATCTTTGCATACTGAGCTGTGTTGTTTTGTTCATGGTTTCCCAGACAGACACAAAAGAGTAGAAAATTTAGTTTGTGAGTAGAGTTTTTATTATATCAAGAAAGCTGTGAGCAAAGGTTCTTCATCATTTCCTTCAGAGGCATAAGTTTAGAGACACTTTCCAGTAGAGATGGAGAGAAAAACCAGCTGCCCTCAAGGGAATGGGATGGTTCTGACCTTAGCAGGGAGCTCGAATACCATGTGTGGGTTATTTCAATGCAGTGGAGCCATGCCAGGCATCCTCTTCTCCACTGACTGTCTCCTGAAGTGGCAGGAGAAGGTGAGAGAAGGAATGGCTTTCCCTGCTCTGTCCCCTTCATTTGAGTAGTGTGAGGGAACTGGTGAACTGCAGGGCAGTGTGGTGTGTCCCAAGTCCTGCTGATGCTGCTGAGTTTTCAGCATTATTCCCTGTGATTTATTTTCTTTTTACGGTGTTGATACTAAAAATTTAGTTCCTGGTACTGATTTCTGTTTATTTCCTGAACACACCAGTTTTCTTTTCCCAAATTAATGAGCTGGCAGGTGTGGCATTGGTGCCAACCACCTCACCAAGAGCCAGGAGCCTTGAAGACCCCTGAGCAGCAACCGCTGCTGTAGCGTGCAAGGACAACAGGGGAGATGACTTATTAAAAATGGGAAGATTGTTGTCGAGTATCCCATGCAAGAAGAAAGCACTTGAGGAGCTGTGGTAGAGCATATAAAGCCTAGGTGTAAACTTGGTGAGTCCACGGCCAGCGAGTGATCGTCCCCCCAGCCCCCAACACCCACCTCTGCAGGTACGTTCTTTCTTGTTTGCTTTCCACCCCCCCTCTGCAGGAGGCTGGGGGGACATACCCAGGTACGTACATTTCTAGTCAATGCACAGGTTTTGCTGCTGTGTTTTTCCAGTAGGAGAACCGGAGGGGTTGCCAGGTTCGTTCCTTTGCTCCACACAGTCCACCCAGCAGCTGTTGCCGTGGTGTCTTGGCAAAAGGAGGGTGCTGGAGGCATCGCTCCTACTCCACAGGGAGTTTTCCTATGGAAGCAGGGCTGTTTTCCTTCCTTCCATGTCCCTCTTCTGCTTTAGCAAACATGCAGCCATAGGAAGCACGTCAATACCAGTGGCTTTTCCCAATGAGTTAGGCTGCTGGGCTTAGCTCTGCAGTACTGAACTGCACATTGCAGTGCGACTAAAAGGCACCAAAATGCGTGTCTTGAGTGAGTAATTTAATCTGCATCTGTACTCCTCTCTGTGTATACTTACAACCTTTCTATGCTTAAATACATTTATTAAATGTAAAGCACTACATCGGAGCATTTTTGTCATTATGCAGTTAGTGAAACTTAATTTGCACAGAACCATGGGTCGTGGAATATTCTCTGACCTATACGTCATCTGGTTAAGCTCTGGTAATATTACTAACCTGTGTTATCTATTGTGTGTAGACTTTGTAATTTTAAGGTACTCATTCATTAGTAAAGTAATACATGCTTTATATTCCCAGGACTTGCCGGATTTTATCTTAGGATGGAATAGGGCCATATATTGATCTACTCTCAACTTTCACTTTATTTTCTAGTGAATTTCAGAGTTGCTGGATAATCTGGATAATACCAAGTATTGATCTCCTTTTTCCTGTGTTTGATTGTATTGTGGTCATAGGTGATTTTGTTTAAAGGATTTCTGTTTTATTTTGTTGGTGGCTTGGTTATGGTTTGGCATTGGGTGTTTTTGTTTGGGTTTTTTTTTGGTGGTGGTAGTTTTTGTTTAGTTGCAAGTCTTGGTAAAGGTAAGATTTTGCGAAGACACTAATAAAAATTATTATAATTTTATGCTTTTTGGTGCAAACCTGTCGATAAGTCATTCCCATTATTGTCATTTTGCAAAATGTTCTAAGCCATAGTTACTCAGTACTGATGGAATGAATGAGTATAATCACAGTTCTCTGTGTAGTCCTTTAGCTGTAATTGCCTGTCATTTTTAGGAGCTCTTACACCCCACTGCTCACAATGCAGTGTGTATATGTATGGCTGTACATATACATTCACTGTATGAAGATGGGGAGAATTTACAGTTCCGAACGCATCATAAAATCCACTTAATTCACTACCTGCTCATGGGCTCTCATAGGACTAGTCCAGCAGGTGAGCTGGAACTTTGGAGGTTCAAATTTGGAGCGTGGTTAATTGAACCTGGTCTGTGGGAAGGTGTTGCTGTACGTTTTATAAAGTCACAATATTCCGCTGTTGCTCGAAACACAAGATTCCCATTGATCGATACATACAGGGGTACGTGTGCCTTGGTTAGAGGGACTCCCCCGTTCCATAGGTGCTACTCTTGCCAGGAAAGGATTGCATTAAAACAAAGACAGCTGGAATTTCTTAATTGATCTCTTGAACTTTTTTTTATCTTTTATACGCTAAATGTTTATTGAATTATATGTTGGGGTTTTGAGTATCTTTGTGTCTGTTCAGATTGCCAATTATGAAACTACAGATTTGTACTAATTCATAATTTTAATTGTTTATGCAATAAAACAAGGAAAACTTTGATATAAATGACAACATGGGCTTTTTAGCTTTATTTTCGTTACCCTTGTCTTTGAAATAGAATAAATATTTGTTCTCCTAGCCAAGGCATCTTAGACTTCTCTTCCCAGCTTTCTCCAGACAGTTTTCTCCCTGTACCCCTTCATTGAAAGTAGAGCACAGCTGGGGCAAACACCGGTGTGTGGGTTTCAAATTCCTGGTTTGTGCAGACCTTTTGCTTGGCATACATATGGGACTGGAAGTTCAGATTTCTTTGTAGGAATTCCATTTATTGCAGAGACCTTTTCTTTTAAACTGGGTATGTCCCTCAAACTCTCTCCTGTATATCTGGTTTTATTGGAAGTTTGTCCTTTATTGCAAACATAGCATGTGGAGGCAATTGCATGTTTTCTGGGTGGAAAGCTCTCCTGCAGGAGATCGTGACCAATGTTTAGGTAAATTCTCTTTTCCTGAAAGCAGCATGGCCTTTACAAAGCGGGGGGGAAGGTGGCAAAAGAGGTTGTTTCAGTTGCTGGGTGTAACCATAAAACCGGGAGCAGCCTTTGGACTCTCCAACAGTACCAGGGGTAGATGTGGCTTCACAGGTACACACAGTTGCCCTGGGGCACGTGCCATGTGCTATAAACCTGCTTTAACGTGATCTGTACCTGTTTGAGGGTAAGAAAGAGATCTTTGAATTTAAAGTCTCTTACGTGGGTTTTTAGGCTCTTAGATAATTTTCAAGGTTTACCCTCTCTCCCAACTATCCCTCATCTTTTTAAAGGAAAAGTTTGCCAGGGGGAAAAGTCTATTCGTTGTGGTATTTTGAAATAAGGAAGATAGGGTGTTTTCCAGGATTTCGCTTGTAGTATGTTGGCTTGCTGATGACTTCACTCTGGAAATAATCCTTTGGTCTGTACATGAAATGGGTTCAGTAGGGCATTGAGCAGAAGAGGGGCTCTTAGTGGACTCCTATCTTTTTCTAGTCAGCCTCTGCTGGGTGTTAAACCTAAAAACAATCTCATCTGTTTGAAGTAGTAGTAATAACAATGATATAATAATAAAGTTATTTTTCTGTGAAATGCAAGAGGCCCTCCATTTGATAAGGAGTCATTGGTGACATTGAACCCTCACATAGCTTTTTTCCATCCTATAATGCTCTATATTACTGGGATACTATTTTAGTTGTCTGTCTTTGAAGTATTTTAAGTATCCAGGCATAAAGCTTATAGAACCTATACTTACATTTTATTTTGGCCAACCTGTGCACTGAAATCTGACTTTCTGTGTAGGAATTGAATTTAGATTGAGGAATGGAAATACCTTCTGAAAAAATAACTGGGAGGTGATGCTAAAAGCTTATTATCATTCTGCTTGTTACCTCAGGGGAAACCAAATGGAACCTGCTTCTACATAACCAATATTACCGAGTAGCTGTGGTGGATAAGGCCAGCATCCTCACCCAAGTCTGTAGCTGTGCTCATGCAAACTACAGTGCTTTTGCCATGCTTTATTGATGATTTTTTATTTCAATTACATGTATGTTGGTCTTTTTATGACACTGGGTTTATTTGCTTAAGGATACATGTTTCTAACTACATAGTGAAAGAAGTATTAGTAGTCTTGAAGATCTTTGAGTATGAATATTACACCGAGCTGATGCATTTTTGGATGGTGCCTTAAGTGCGTTTGTATGTGATGTGGAAGCAGAAGTTTGCTGTGTGCAGAATGCAGCTGTGTCTGAGGGTCTGGGCTGCAGCGCTGAATCCCCACGTCGTTGCAGGGAAGCCCTGGCTCCTGCTTACAGCACTTATGAACACCAGTTTGGGGTGTTTGTGTGACTTACTTGTAGAGAACAATTTTCTACTTCATGCAGAACACTGAAACACGGAAACATTCCTCTGAAAGAATAATCCGCTTTCATGTATCTGGAGGATGCTGCCTGTGGGGAAGGGAGGACCTCGGAGCACTAGAGTTGGATGTCAGAGGGAATCATTCATGAGTTTTGATCTTTGCATCAATATTTCCACCTAATTAGGAGTTTTCTACGTTGAACAGCTGTTGAAATGGCTTCTCCCTTTACCATGCTTCCCCTGGAGAATAAGGAATTGCTGTACATCCCACCTGCTTGCCTGAAGTCCTCCTGTGCTGCTCTGGTGAAGAAGACTTGGATTATGAGAATGAAAATTTCAGTCCTCACCTGTAATGTCATCTGCCAAGACACATCATCATACTGGGCATTTATCAAACATTTAATTAAACAAATGTTAGCCAAAAAGCTAACCCAGCTGCTCTGTGACATTTTTATAGTCTTTTCTAGAAAAGGCAAATTTTTGAAGTGACAGGACAAGAGGGAATGCCCTTAAGCTGAAGGAGGGTAGTTTCAGATGGGGTATTGGGAGTAAATTCTTCCATATGGGGGTGGTGAGGCCCTGGCACAGGTTGCCCAGAGAAGCTGTGGCTGCCCCATCCCTGAAGTGTCCAAGGCCAGGTTGGACGGGGCTTTGAGCAACCTGGAATAGTGGAAAGTGTCCCTGCCCATGGCAGGGCTGTGGAACGAGATGAACTTTAAGGTCCATCCAACCCAAACCATTCTGGGATTCTGTGAATATGTCTCTCATTTCCATCAGTCACTCTGGCCTTGGGCAGTGGGGTTCTTGCTTTTGGATGCAGTATTTGAAATTAATTTACCAGCCAGCTTACCAACCCGACTGAAATAGGCAGGGAATGGAGTTCAGAGCAAGTTACATCCCATTTGCTCCTCCTATATCTGAGCTTTTGGGCTGTCCAGAAACAATCAAAATTATGGATTCTGGAATTTATTGCTACTTCATGTTAAATTCCAAGAACTTAAAGAAGCTCCTCTCCCCTGCAAGCTCATTTGTTTGGAAGCTCTTGTTTCAGCATTCCTGGCATATGAAAGCAAACTTTGAATAAACTCCTATTTCTGGATAGGTAAAACAAATGCCAGACAGTGTTGCTTTCCAGGGGTGATATTAAAAGCAGTGGGAGTGGAGGCTGCTCAGACAGAAGCAAAAATCTGCTCCAGAATTGGTGCTGGACTAGTGTATGAATAGTTAACTCCACAGCCTGGATGATCTGAATCTCTTCCAGGTGACCGAGTGCAGCACTGTTTAGCTTCCTGCGTTTGTCCATGTGGAATTACAGGCTGGGGCTGCCTCGCCCTGGGTGTGCTTCCTGAGCCTGAGCAGCTGGGAATCGAAAGCTCTCAACTCCTTCCCAGCACCCGAGCCTCGTGACTGTGTCAGGAAATACTGTATATCTGTGGAGACTGAATTTTTTTTTTTTTTTTTGAAAGCCTTTTGTGGTGATTTCTAAGTAGTCTGGGAAATGATGGGTTGGCAGTTTAGGGTTGGCTCTTGATTTCCCTGTTTGCATTTGGGCAGGTGGTTTAGCACTTGTGACTCGACAAATCCTGCTGGGGAGGCTTGGGAGCGTGGCTGGGTGTTTGAGCAGGCGATACTGAAGTGATGGTACCTGTTTAGTTGCCTCATCTGAGGAAACTCATCTGTTTATCACAGGGAAGATCAGAAAAAATAGTATATGAGGTTAGGAGGAATTTCGTATGTGTAGTGTAATTGGAGCGTCTGTCGCCTTTGTTTGGTCCCAAAAAGCCAATCTTGAATGGTCATTTTCCCTGTGAACCGCCAAGGGGGGTCCACATGCTGAAAAGAGGAGGCTTAAATTCGCTGTGATGATGCCTTATGTGTCAGAAATCTCTAAAGGGTCCACAAATGAAATAATAATATTTTTTAAAAAGACAGTTAATAATCTAAAGCAAAGCAGTACCTGTTGCTCCTGCTTGTAACAGGTTTAGCTGTGGATTGTGTCCATCCAGTTAATACTCAGTGCTGCAAAATTGGTTTCCTTGAGGTTATTCTATTTGTATATTAGAAGAGCCAGGAATGAACTCTCTTGCATGCCCCCTCTCTGTATAGCAAGAGGTTTTCCTCTCCCACTGGACCAATTTTGAAGATTCCTTGATTTCTGAATGTATTTTTAACATACTTTGTCATCTGGAGTGGTGAGTTGTGGAATGATTTGTCTTAGCTTTTCCCTGGGTTGAAAAGCAGCTCCTGTATTGAGAAGGAGAAAGCTGTGTTCTTTTTCCTGCAGTATAACCCTATGTTGTGAACTGTGTTGCTGCTCAACAGCACTTTTTCCTTGACACTAAGCCATTTATCCTTAACTGCAGATGTAGCAGTGTCCATCCTTACTGCACTGCCACGTAACCCATGGGATCAGGGAACACTCCCTTTGCTTTGAGATATACACTGAAGTCTTTGGATCTATATGCCTTTTTGCTCTTTTTCTTTTTGCCTTCTTAAAAATAATATGAGAGTGCAATTCTGGTTTTCTGTAACAGTGAGTAATCACCTTAGTTGTGCTATCTTTGAAATAATTTTCTCTCCTTTTCCACTCCATTTTCTTGTTCTCTTCTCACCCAGGCCTCCCCGTGGACCATCCCCAGCTCTCCTCCCTTGTGCTGAAGAGTTCTCTGGGCTTGACCCCGACCTTTCAGGTGAACTTGAATGCAGCTGCCCAGGGCTCATCCCCTCTGCTGAGTCCTGTCCTCAGCGACGCTGGCGGGGCCAGGATTGAAGAGGATGATGAAATGAAACGGAAGGTAAGATCGTGATGTAGCTGGGAAGTGATGGTGTCAGGTGAGGAGCTGTGCTGGGCACTGATGCTGTCAGTAGAGGAGGGCACTGAATGTTCTATGACAATCGACATATAACTGATGTTATTTTTTAAAAATCTTGAAATATAAAAAATACTGTGAAGTCATTGTTTGGGAATTGATGCTGAACACAGAGATGCCGTTAGTAACGGGCTGCTCCATTTGCACACAGCAAGGGGAAATGGATGTAAGGTTTGAGCTGATGCTCAGTAATAATTAGAGCATTTGTGTTTTACTGTTTATTGATGGCTGTGTATCCTTTCAGCGCTACCCCACTGACAAGGCGTACTTCATAGCAAAGGAGATTCTCGCCACGGAACGGACCTATTTAAAAGACCTGGAAGTTATCACAGTGGTAAGGGGGGTTTGACTTTCCTTAATTTTTTTTTTTTTTTGCTTTTCTTGGTACATTTGTGCCCATTTGCTAGTTTGGAAAAACTTGGGATTTCTTCCTAACATATAGCATAATCCATTAGCCAAGTAGCTGTCCCCTTCCTTGTTCCATGGCTCCTCCTGTGGGAGAGCAGATATCTTCTCTGGACTTCTGACATTAGCTCCAGCAGCTCCATCCTGATAATTTAGTCAAACTTTTGCTCTGAAAGCTGTGAACAGAGACAGCCTGAAAGTGTTTTGCATTCAGTTTCAGTGATAGCTGTCAACTCTGCTTATAACCTGATCATCACCTCAGCAGTTTTCCTTGGGAAGCTTTTATCTTTGTGCCTTTGGATCTGAGAGCAGATGGCAGTTGCAAAGGGCATCAAGGGCCCATGGGGGTTTGAGGAGTTTTGTCTTGTTTTCTGGTTTCTTTTTCTTCCACTTCCTTTTACCCAGACTAGACAAGTGAGTCCTGGTTTGGAGGACAGGGTGAGTTTCCAGCTTTGTTTGTGAGCTCCATGTTTGAGCACCATGACTGTTGCATTTCTATAAGCTGTTGTTTTAATTTCATCAAAGAAAAACTGGAGCCCCTTAATGCCCTGCATCTTCAGTTGAGGTGTTCTCTGCATCTTCAGCGTGCACCATCTCACTCCAGTTCCTCCTACAGGCTTCCCAGCACTTCTCCTAAGAGATGGGGGAACACCTGGCACCTCAGCGGATTTTTGTAATATCCCCGTCCCTGCCAGAAAGCGGGGAACCGAAAGCGATAAAGTGCAGAGTGTGACCTGCAACGAGATGTCTCCAACTGCTGAGTAACTTGCACAGGGCTCCAAGGTGTATGAGAGCAGTTGTGTCTGCATGGAAGTGACAGCAGTGGTGTGACAGCAGCTGGGGCAGCCACTGGGTAACTGACCGTCACTCAGCTGTCACCAACCATCCCATCATTGCATTCCAAAACACGTTCATGCCCAGAGCCAGCCACATGTCTCATCTTCCTAATGTTTGGCAAGGAAAAAAAAAATCCCATCTTTTCATTTTTCACAAATTACACCTTCCCTAAATATTTCTCCTTCCTTCCTGCTGTTTCCCTGTGCATACTTTCTCCTCCCTCATCGCTGCAGGAGCGGGAATCTCTGTTCTAATGATGAACTTCCAAAGTAGAGAAATTGATCAGAATTTCTGATTTTCTGGCAGTGGTTCCGCAGTGCGGTCATCAAGGAGAATGCCATGCCAGAGGGCCTGATGACACTGCTCTTCTCCAACATAGACCCCATCTATGAATTCCATCGAGGCTTTCTGAAAGAGATTGAACAAAGGCTGTCGCTCTGGTAAGTGAACAGGGGGACCTTTTTCTACATCCTCATGTGAAAACCAGACTCAGTCGCTCTTTGAACTGGTATTTCTGCATCAGTAGAATCAAGGAGAAGTCTTTTCCTAAATTGTAGTTATATAAAAAGTACTAAATGCATTGTGCAAAGCCCATTTTTCAAGCTCTGCCTTGTGTATAATACCCCGTAGTCGTGTGAGTTGTGCATCAGACCAAGGGTTTTGTGATCACAGAACAATTTAGGTTGGAAAAGACCCTTAAGATTGTCAAGTCCAATCGCTAATATAACTCGGTAATGTCTCTCAAGCCTTAGAAAAGAGAAGGAACACAAGGTCTAAAAGATAATCTGCATGTTTTTTCCACACCTTCCAGTTAATGAAACTCCAGATGAAAATCTAGGAAACATTTTCTGTAGTTAAGGTGAGAGTTCAGTTCTTGCAGCACCATTTATTTCACAGAGCATGTTTTTAGTCTCTTAGCCTTTGCATTGCCTTCTCCTGACCTGACATGTTACATATTATAATATAATTACCATTCAAAAGGAGTATGAACAAAAATAAATTCAGGTGTGATCATGTTACAACATTTATTCAGAGGTCTGAGAGTTCAGCTCCTGAATAGACTTTCACACAAATTCATTTCTAGTCCTTTCTCAGCGTAGCTTTGTGTTTATTTCATGCAGCTTCCATATTTCATGTAACAGGTTTTCATTCTGAGCAGTGAAATGGGAATCTCAAGTGGCTAAAGATTATGTCTTGAATTACAGAGGAAGATGGAGGGAGGAAACAGAAATTTCTTATCCCCTCTTTATGTTGCCTTCTTATTTCCTCCTTGTGTGTGTTCCAGGGAAGGCAGAACCAATGCTCACGTGAAAGGAGATTACCAGCGCATTGGAGATGTCATGCTCAGGAATATGCGCATCCTAAAGGTAAATACAGGATTCAAGAAATGAAATTTTGGGATTATTGAGTCTTTTTTGGTTTGTTTTGTCAAGGATTAGAGTTCAAGATTTAGTATTTCCACTAATCACAGAATAACAGGAGGGTTTGGTTTGGAACAAACCTTAAAGCTCCTCTAGTCTCACCCGCTGCCCACCTTCCACTATCCCAGGTTGCTCCATACCCAGCCTGGCTATGAACAGTTGCAGGGATGGGGCAGCCACAGCTTCTCTGGGCAACCTGTGCCACGGCCTCACCTCCCTCACAGGGAAGAAATTCTTCCCTGAATCCAATGTAACCCTGCTCTATTTCAGTCAGTCTTGAAGTAACTTGCAAACAATTATTGTTGATAACAATTTGAAAAGAAAACGTAATAAAATAATTGCATGAAGGCTTAGGATCACTGTTTTTTTATTTAGCCACTTACGTTTACCTTGAGAAAAGGTGTTTATTTGTTGCTTATTCAGCAGAAAAGAAAGAAAAATTGTTTCTCTAGCTCCCGTATTGAGACCTTTGTTCATAAGGTTATTTAATTTGAAAATATACGTATTTTTTAAAGACAGAGCTTTTGAAATGAAGTCACCTTTGTTTGGTGCAGAGTGCCTCTGTGGAACAGTTACTCTTGTGCTGTAGTAGTGGAGTAATTATTCCATTAAAACCAGTGGCTTGAATGGGAGTGCAGGCGTGTGGGATGGCTATTTCGACTACCAGCAGGCACAGGCACAGTGCCATACAGACCTATTTTGACACTGACTGAGAGCTTTCTGCCACTTTCTTGAATTATGAAAGACTGTTTTCCTTTGATCTGAGTAATCCTTTGTCCAATTCCACAGGAGTTCACCAGTTACCTGCAGAAGCATGATGAGGTCCTGACAGAACTGGAGAAAGCAACCAAGCGCCTCAAGAAGCTGGAGACAGTTTATAAGGAGTTTGAGCTGCAGAAGGTTTGCTACCTGCCCCTCAACACATTTCTGCTCAAACCCATCCAGAGACTGATGCACTACAAGCTGATTCTGGGTAGGCTGTGCAAGCACTACACGGCGGAGCACCGGGACTTTGCCGACTGCCGCAGTGAGTGAGCCCCCAGCTGTGTGCCTGCTGGCAGACACCCCTTCCACGAACATCCAAAATTTTGCCTGTACCCTGGGGAGACAAGAATTGTAGAATCATAGAATCGTGGAATGGTTTGGGTTGGAAGGGACATTAAAGCTGACCTCGTTGCGCTCTGCTGCCATGGGCGGGAACACCTTCCACTAGACCAGGGTGCTCACAGCGCCCTGTCCAACCTGGCCTGGAACACTTACGTTCAATTAGGTCCACAAATTCAATATAAATACTTTTTGTCTGACGTTCCAGGAAGTGGTTTTCTCATAGTAATCTTAATGACTCCCAAGGTTTCAACCAAAGCTGAAAATTAGTCCTTTTCTTGTCTCCCTTTTTAGCAGGAAAAAAATTTCGGTTTTTATAAGTAAAAATGTGACAAAAAAAATGCTTGTTTTGTAGTATCAAAAACGTAGATATTAAATTCTATTCATGACAAAGTAATCTTTGGCAGAAATAGTTGGATTTAATTTTTTACTTTACTTTTGGCTGCGTGGTAAATACTTTTTTATATGAGCAATATTTGAGATACACAATAAATTTCAGAAGCATAGGAAGTGCTATGAATTTGCTTGTTAGTATCTACTTACCTGCTGGGTAGCTCTAAAGCACTCTTTAAGGAGTTAGCAGTTGGACTGGGTGATCACTGCAGGTCCCTTCCAGCTAAACTGTTCTGTTTTAAAGCTGGCTATAAATTTCAGATATAACTTTCAGATTCAGTTTTCCAGGGGTGGGTGAAATGGGTGGCCTGCGTTTCTCTGCTCCGCTCTGATCCCCTCGGTGCTGTTTTCCGCACAGACGCGCTGAAGGAAGTCACAGAGATGACATCGCAGCTGCAGCACAGCCTCATCCGCCTGGAAAACTTCCAGAAGCTGACAGAGCTGCAGCATGACCTGATTGGGATAGACAATCTCACAGCACCTGGCAGGGTAGGTGCCTCTGCTTCATTTTTAGAGCCTGTATTGGTTTTATTGCCAAGGAAGTGCCTTTGAACCATGGATTTGCCATTGCTGCCCCTCTGGTTTATGGGATGACTGTAAAGTCTCTGTGTAACTGTCTCATAGTAAATCCCATGGATGATGGGACCATCACCTTGGTGATGTCCTGAGGAACAAATCAAAAATGCTTCTGCTGAGACTCTGACTGCAGTTCTGTGTTTCCAGTACAGATACTGGGTACACTGGTGCTCTGTGTTTGAGTGGGAGCTGCATAGGAAATCCACTCCCAGCATGGCACTGGGCTAAACTGGTGTCTCTGTTTTACAGGAATTTGTGCAGCTCCTGCCTGGTTTTTTGTTTCTTTGTTTTTGATAGATGTGTTGGGCATAAATACAGGAGCATCGCATGTGCTTTGGGGATGCTATGGCAGTCACTGCGGTGGGATGTAAGTGTGATAGGTGAACTGCTGGTGTCCGACAGGAATTCTGCTTCTTTCCTTTCTCTTCCTTCACTGATTTAAACGCTGGCTGCAGCAAGGAGCTGATTCATGTCACAAACCAGGAGGAGAAGTGTCATCTGGCCTTTAACAAATCTGTTAGTGATCATTGCTGGGCACCAATCAACATCTGTGTACTCTGGGATGAAAATGAAATTCTCTAGTTGGGAAAGATCAAGCTTTGTCTAACTTTCTCTTTTCTGCTGCAGGAGTTTATTCGGGAAGGTTGCTTGTACAAGCTCACTAAGAAGGGCTTACAGCAGCGGATGTTCTTCCTGGTGGGTGTTGCTTCTGGCTTTCATAAACCCAAAGTCTTCAACATAAAGTTGTTGGGAAAGTGTGTTTTTGTGTGCCTGTGGCAAAAATCAGCACTTGAGACTGAAAGCTCGCTCTGAGGGATGTTTAGAAAGCATGACTGTGGCACTACTTCTGGTCAACTTGGTTCCTTAATGGCACAGTTTTAACAGAATTTTAAAATTTAATTGCCTCTCTTGTTAATAAACATGAGTGGATTTAAGGAAAGTCTGCCAAACTGACTGAGAAATGGCATTTTTCATGCATCTACTGTGGCTTTTAAACAACAAATTTTTAAGGAGATGTCAAAAAATCCTTGTCCCTGCCTGCTGCTTTCAGAACACTGATTGTCCTCTTCCTGCCTTTCCAGTTCTCAGATATGTTACTGTACACAAGCAAAGGGGTCACAGGGACAAATCAGTTCAAAATCCACGGACACCTCTCTCTGCATGGCATGTTGGTAAGTGGTTCCAAGTTGCATCACAGGGTTAAGGAAATGGCTTTGCCTACGGCAGGTTGAGGAATTCCTTCAGGGCACAAGGACCAAAGCCACAAACTGCTCCCAGGCCAGTCTCAGCAGCCTTGTCTGCAGGTGATGAACCTTTTCCTTCCACATTAGCAAAACTACTGGAGCACACCCTCTTGTCCATTCATTTTCACACTATTGTGAGAGGCTGATCTGGAAATAGGGATTTATTTATCCTGGTGTTTTGCCCCCCCTGCACACTCCTAGGCAAAAAACCAGCCCTCCTGCCTCCCCATCCCCTGTTCTGATGGGATTGTTCTTTCTGTCTTTGGTTTGCAGCTGATAGTGCTCGACCCTCCGGTAAGTAATGAGTCAAATCTACTCTGACCGCTTTCCTTGCCCTGTTGGATGTGGTGTTGTGCTCCTGCAGTAGAACCACACAATAGATTGTAATATAGAGCCAAAATAACCGTGGAAGTAGGTGGTTTTCCTCCGAAAGTAGCTGTTCCGCACTTCCTGCAGCCGGGTTTGACTCCAATCCCAGCTAGCAAAGGAGGACAGTTTTAGTGTTTATTGATTACTGAGCAGTGATGAGAAAAGTCTTTTCTTTTTCTGCAGGTGGAGGAGAGTGAGAATGAATGGGCCGTCCCACACTGCTTCACCATCTATTCTGCACAGAAGACCATAGTGGTGGCAGCCAGGTAACCCTGGTTTTCCTCAATTGCCTGTGGCTTTGAGGGATTCTGTCTCCAGGAAGTTACTGGTGCAGGGCTAGGAGGGGGTGTTTCATGCACCCTCTGGACTTCAGAATAAGCCCAGGGCACTCCACAACTCCTTTTTCAGTGTTGAGTTTTGGGAAGGAGTAGTTTATTCTGATCCCCACAGCATAGGCAACAGATGAGGAGGGGATTCTGCCCCTGCTCAGGTGAGATTCCCCCCTGAAGCTCCAGCTCTGGGGTCCCCAGCACAGGAAGGACATGGAGCTGCTGGAGGGAGTCCAGAGGAGGCAGCAAGATGAGCAGAGGGATGCAGGAGAGGCTGAGAGAATTTGGATTGTTCAGCCTGGAGAAGAGAAGGCTTTGGGGTGACCTAATTGTGACCTTCAAGTACCTGAAGGGAGCCAAGAAGGAATAAGGAGAGAGACTGTTTACAAGAGTCTGGAGTGACAGGACCAGGGGGAATGGCTGCCCACTGACAGGGAGCAGGGTTGGACATAGGGGTGGGCAGGCCCTGGCACAGGTTGCCCAGAGAAGCTGTGGCTGTCCCATCCCTGGAAGTGTTCGAGGCCAGGTTGGACAGGGCTTGGAGCAACCTGAGCTAGTGGAAGGTGTCCCTGCCCATGGCAGGGGGTGGAATGAGGTGAGCTTTGAAGTGTGATTCTGTCTCACCCAAAACACAAACAGCAGCAATAACATTGCCATTGTGTTGGTGTACTTGTGAGTTGCCAAGTGTCATCCTTCAAACCACTGCAGAAGACGAAATGAAATCAGAACATACAAATATTTTAGAGACTCAAAAGAATTAAACTCCAGAACATGCAAATCCCTGTAAGGAGGGGAGAGTTCCTGCAAGATCTGATGGAGGAAGCTGGAAAGAGAGAGGAAAAATTAAAGGCTGGCTTGGAGATAAGTAAGACTGAAAAGGGATTGTTTTTATCCTTGGGCAGTGAGTTTGGTGCCTTTTTGTTGCTTTCTGCCTGAATTGTACTTAGAGTGTCTCCTATACCTGGTGTCTCAGGATCAGCTTTAGGAGGTTTTGTCTTTCTGCTGGTGTGCTGAAAAGGCAGATGGAGTTGGGAATGCTAAGGATGCAGGGTGGGAGCACTAAATCTCAACCTTAATTCATAGGGTTTTTTACTGTTTGATGACCTGTTCTTGAAAAATAACCACTACAAAATATCCACACATCAGGTGTGTAGTGGCACAGGAATCAATACTTTTGATATGCAGCCTAACAACTGAAAATGTCCTTTTTTTTTTTTTTTTAACATTTCTCAGCAGCTGCGAATCATAAGGTGCTTGGAAGATTCTTAAATTTGGAAAAATAAATAAAATTTTTACATTGTCATAACTTTGAAATAGCTCAGAATACCTGTCAGAAATAAAGATTGCTGCTGGGCCTAGACCATGTATGAAATCTGTAGTCCAAATTAAAAACTTTCAGAAAAAAAAAGATAGTTACCAAAAAAAAAAAAGAGAATTGTGGCCTTGTCTAAAGGCAAACCTTCCTCTGTTGCATATCCATGGATATCCATGGATACAGAGACACGCTGAGGAGCTGTGAATCTGCCATCCTATAATGGAACCTGTGAGGGGTGAAGGAAGCCTCCTCTTCCTGCAATCTGGGTTTTACTCACGTGAGATGTCAGATCCCTTTAGAAGATGGGATGTCTTTCAGGTTGCCTTTTATCCTTCAAAAAAATAATTGCTCATACTCCTCCATCTCCAAAATGTTTGATTCCTTCTCTGAGCCCAAAAGCTCCAGAGGGGATGCTCTGTGTCCCCCCTAGCTGTCTGTTCATTCTCTCTGATGTAAAGTCCAAGTGTTTGATGGTTATTTTAGTCTTATTTCAAGGCTTGAGTATAGAGATGAAGGCTGTGTGAGATCTTTTTCCTCTCTGGGAAGCTCCTGCTTTGGAGGAATTCTAATTTTGCTTTGATTTATCTAATGGAAAGGGGTGGTGACCTGTGCCTCCTTCCAGCACATGGGCACTCAGTCACAGCTCTGGGCTGGAGGATCCCCATTCCCACTGCTTCTCTTGCAGTACCCGCCTGGAGATGGGGAAGTGGATGGAAGACCTAAACGTGGCAATTGAAATGGCCAAGAAATCTACTGAGAAATCCGAGATGCTTCTGGAAAACTCTGTGTGCAACCGCTCCAACAGTAAGTGGTGTTTCCTGCCTCCTTGAAAAACAGCAGTTACCCTATCCTTTTCACCTTTCCTGTTGTGAATTTGATGACATAAATGAAGTATTTTTATAATTCATATAGTAATGGAGAGTTAGTGGAGCTTTGGTTTTAATCAAGAGGACTATGCTTGTCTTCCTAGACTGACTTCAAGGTAGCTTTAAATGCAGCAGAGATCCTCCCATTGCAGAATTGTTAAGGTACCTTTTATAAGGTACTTATTCGTCTCTTGCGTAGATTTTTCTCAATTTAACCATGTAATGATTTTTTCTGTCCAAACTGTGGTATCTTTGGAGGTCAGCTTTTACATTCCTGTGTCTGGCGGTGTTGTGGCTGTGCTGAAACATGCAGTGTGCCTTCTAGGAACACTGTGCTATTCCTCCCGACTCAAGAGGAAGTTGTGGTCATTTTTGTTTGTTTGACGCAGCATTGAATCAAACCATTCTGTGATTTTATTCGAGTGGAAGGTGTCCCTGCCCACAGCAGGGGGTTGGAACGAGATGAGCTTTAAGGTGCCTTCCAACTCAAGCCATCCTGTGATCCTATGAATCAGCTGCCCCAGGCAGAGCCGAGTAGCAAAAATCAGATCAGCCTGCTCAGTGTGTGCTCACAGGAGCTGTGTGACCAGTTCAACTTGACAATGGCAAGAGAAAACAGCCTCTCTCAGGAATCCCAGCTTCTCTTGCTCTTTGTACTGCACAGTTTTCTTAAACCGCTGCCCGATTCTCCTCCCCCAGGATCCTCTGATGAGGTCTCTCTAGAACAGGAGTCTGAAGATGACATACACTCCTCTCGTAGCTCCTTGGACAGGCAGAGTCACCACCGTGCCAACACAACCATGCACGTGTGCTGGTACCGCAACACCAGCGTCTCCATGACTGACCACAGTGTGGCCGTCGAGGTACCACGGGGGCAGCGCTCGCCTCACTCTGTCCCTCCTGCCCCGGCCTCCATCTCCCGTTCCTCCTCGGCAGCGTTTCTGTATCCAGGGGGAGCACGGGCCATCAAACACCACCGCATGCTTGTCCCCTCTCTGCATGTCTGTGTGTCTGTACTCACGCTCCGCTCTCCGTGCAGCAGGGCTTTGCTTCGGCAACGGCACCAAAGCAGGGAAAGCTGAAAGGAAACCCAGGATATCCTAGGACTGAGGTGTTCCTTTGGGTTTCATCCTCCTTGCTGGAGGACTGACCGTCCCCCTGCACTGGGCGCTGGTGAGAAGCCTCAATTCCTGGGTTCAGTTTTGGGCCCCTCATGACAAGGAAGACATTGAGAGGCTGGAGTGTGTCCAGAGAAGGGCAGCGGAGCTGGGGAAGCATCTGGAGCACAGGTCTGATGAGAGGCAGTTCAGGGAGCTGGGCAGGCTCAGCCTGGAGAAAAGGAGGCTCCTGGGGACTTTCTCAATCTCTGCAACTCCCTGACAGGAGAGGAGAGCTGCAGGAGGGTCAGGCTCTGCTCCCAAGGAATAAGGGACAGGACAAGAAGAAACAGCCTCAAGTTGTGCCAGGGGAGGGTCAGGTTGGATATTAAGGAAAATTTCTTCACTGAAAGAGTGGTTAAGCATGGGAGCAGGCTGCCGAAGAAGTGGTGGAGTCACGATCCCTGAAGTATTCAAAAAATGTGTGGATGTGGCACTTCACTTTATGGTTTAGTGGGATTTGATCAGAGGTTGGACTTGGTGATCTTGGAGGTCTTTTCCAACCTTAGTGGTTCTGTGATTCTGTGAGTTACCTATCCATGATATTTCCCTTCAGAGACTGACTCTGCTGTACTGAGCTCTGGTTAGCTGCTATACTGCACCCAGAATTAAGAAGAGGGAGTTCAGTTCAGTGGGAACACACCTTCTCTGCCCTTCCCTTGCTGGCAGGACTGAATCAGCCAAGTGCCTTTTCATGGCAGCATCACGTTATACTGAGCAGAGTTGTTTATTATGTCCTTGCTGAGATGTTCAAGAGCAGGCTGGATGGAGCTCTGAGCCACCTGGTTTAGTGGAATGTGTCCCTGTCCTCAGCAGAGAGGTGGAATAAGATGAGCTTTAAGGTCCCTTCCAACCCAAACCATTCTGGGATCCTCTGACTCTGTGAGCTGCTGGTACCTCGGATCTTGCCATCTGGTGCAGAGCAGTGTGGCACTGGTGGCACGTTTGGGTACTGAATCCTGAATCCTGCGGATTTCCAGACAGATCAGTTCAGCGCTCCTTACACTGCTTGTCCCACCTCTGTGGTTTCACTTTAGGCAGCAGTTTGGCAGGTAGGACACCTTCCTGGAGGCTGGCATGCTTGGAAGGCTTCCAGAAGTGGAAAGACTCAAAGTACTGTGGAGAGAAAAAGGAGGTCACTAACTAGACAACAGCAATGGGGCAGTGTGCTGTGGTGCTGCTCCCTGTCCCTGCCTGCCGGCCCTGCCCTGCTCCTGAGGAACGTGTTTAATAGAAGGAGTTAAAAGTTTGGCCACTGGAGCTCCTGGGTTTTCCTGATACAGAGTGCATGTGGGTCTGCTGGGTAAGAGAAATGCTATAGATGTGACCTGGGCTTGGGGTCCAGAAGTTGGACACTTGAGCTGGTTTCTGTTGTGATTTCTGTTGGAGAGGACAGGCCTGCCTTTCCCTGCTGACACCTTTGGAAAAGGCACCAATCTCACAGTTTTATGCCTGGATAATGAGCCCACCCTGCTATAGGTTTTGGGATTGAACGTGAGTTCTTGCACTCTCTCTTGCTCTGATCTGTTCTGTGTTCTAACACCATCATTTTTTTCATAATCCTTTTTCCTTTAACAGCTGCCTTTCTTGCATCACTTCTCTCACCCTAACATTCTGTTTTTCTATTTCTCTCCCCCTTTCTCTGCTCAGTTTTCTGCTCTCTTGCTGTTTCTCCAGAGCTTCCTCCTCGCTATTTGCTGGGCCAGGCCCAACGGCCCAACACAATCACCCATGTTTGTTGGTACCGGAACCAGAGCCTATCCCTGTCTGATTACCTGTGCATGATCCAGGTAAAGTTCTGCACTGGTGGGGAGGAGCCATGGGATGCCCAGAAAAATGTCCTGCCTCTTAACTGCTCACTTGCTGGCGTGAGGTTGCTCATCCTCAGCGGCAGAGTTGTACTATTGCCTTGTAGAGACAGGATTTCCTTCTGTTTATGCCTCACAAAATGGTTCTCTGTGTAAATCTGCCATGTATCCTGTCTGTTTCTCAAATCCCAGAATTGCTGCGCTGTCATTCCGTGGTGTAGGTTTCCTTATCCCCCGACTGACGCCAAGGCAGTGGTGTTCCCCTCCCTGCAGTCCCTTCCACGCTGGCTTGGCTTTGCGTAGCTGCCACGTGTCACTTGTCCCCAGCTCTGCCACCCTCTGTTTCGTCTCCTGCTTTACTTCCCTTCTCACGCCGAGTGTTCCACATGGGTTTTCTGCACATAAGAAAGGGTGGCTGAAGGGATGGACCCTGGTGACTGTCACCAGACCTGGGAGGCCTTTTACGCTGGGGAGCAAGTGCAGGAGCAGTTGATGCAGGCAGCCTGGGGCTGTTTACCTGCAGCAGGATGGCAACCTGTGCTCTCACAGCAGTTCTCTTTTCCTTCTGTGCTAGAACCAGCTCTCTGGGTATTTGCTGAGGAAGTTCAAGAACAGCAATGGCTGGCAGAAACTGTGGGTTGTCTTCACCAACTTCTGTTTGTTTTTCTACAAAACGCACCAGGTGAGCAGGGGTAGGCGAGGGGATGGTGTTTAGGGTGTTGGGGGTGCCTGAAGGTCCTTGCCTTTCAGCTCCAGGGGCACTGCTGTTTGAGGCAGAGTAACAAGTGGGAGGTAGTTCATAATAAAGCTGGTCTCTGAAAAGCTGTGGGCCCTCCTTGTGGAATTTAATTAGGATTTCCAGTTCTGGTAGTACTGACCTTCTGTGGGTCCCCCCATGCAGTGACTAAAGGAGGCGATGGACCTGGCAGCCTTCAGGCAGTATTGGCCCACTTCTCTCCTTTCTGGGCTTTCTGGGCTTTGGCTCAGATCAACAGGCTCCAGGAATTTTCCTGCCCATGGTGCATTCAGCACCTGCTTGATAACAAACCATACTGCAGCTCAATCTTTTCATCTTATTAAACCAACAAACTGTGTTTATTAACCCAATTACTGGGTTATTCTGGCTTCTCGCCTCCAGGGCACATTTGATTTGGGAGGGTTATTTTACCTTTTGTGTCAGATCTGTGCTTGGAGTTCCACAGAAAGGGTGCAGAGAGGGAAGAGGGAGCCCAGGCGGTAGCGATGGGCAGGGGAACAGAAGCAAATAACTCCATAAAAATGGTGAAAGGAGTTGGGGGGAGGTTTCATTATAAGCTGTCGGTGGCCTTGCAAAAAAGGCAGGCTGCTTCTCCTCCTGTCTTCTCCTAAACCAAAGTTCACAGCCCTTACCCGTGCCTGCGTGTTGGGCTGAGCGGTGTGGCAGGGGGGCCTTGCACTAAGGGCTAGGCTCTTGGGCTCTTCCAGGACGATTATCCCTTGGCCAGCCTCCCGCTGCTCGGCTACACGGTCAGCTCCCCCGTGGAGGCGGATGGGATTCAGAAGGATTATGTCTTCAAGCTTCAGTTCAAGTCCCACGTGTATTTCTTCAGGGCTGAGAGCAAATACACCTTTGAGAGGTAATTTTCTGTTTCCTCCATCCTGCTGTATGACCTGCTGTTAACTCAGTGGTTGGTCGTCCCGAGACCTCTCTTTCCTTCCAGTCCGAGCACATTCTCAGGAAATCCATTCCCTTTCATTTCCCACTGATGATATTTGGAGATCTCTCCTGTGCCAGAACCCTCCTCTGGGTGGGGAAGAGCTGGGGGTGCACCCAGACCCGTGAGCTGTGCCTTGTGCCAGGAGTCTGAGGCTTCCTTGGAGCCAGAGAGGCACATGGGAGGAAGGGCTGTGGGGTGCTCAGCCCCACCACCTCTTTGGGCATCAGATTTCCAGCTTCTGGAAAGATACATTTTTTTTCTCTCTTCAGCCTCTGGAAGCAGGATTTATAACAAGGCTGAGAACAACAAGTCCAGGGCTGCCTTTCACTTGGCTACTTTCTCTGTAATTACTTTTTTTAATTATTCTTGTTCTCTGTAATTGCAATTAACTGCTCTTAGGGGCTTCCACACAGGGTCCGAATTTTGTGTCAAATGCATCAAGCACAAAACTTTGCTTTTATATTAAATGTTGAAAACCCTTGCCCAGGGTCCTGCCACGCAGGGTCGTATTGTTTGCTTTGGAATGTGGGTGTCACATATGTCCCCCTCCCTTGGGAGAGTGTCACACGCTTGTGAACAGCTTAGTTATCAGCTACCCGAGCTGTAAGTTGTGCTCTTTAATCCACTGGGCTCATGTAGTGATTTCAAGGGGGAAATGTTTCATTCAGAGTGGGTTTGTCTTGCTTTTTTTCACTGTTGCTTTGCTTTCTTCCACGAGTAAGGCTGTACCTAATTCCTAATTTATTGTACGAAAAGCAACAATTATTGTCAGCTTGTCGTCCCACTGAGGGGAGAACATGGTGAGCTCTCAGGGGAGTTCTCTGGAGCTCAGAGCACTGTAGAGCTGTTACTTGGACAGGCAACCACGTTCTGCAGGGTATTTAGCACATCTCAAGCTGTTCATTTGAAGAGTTAATTTCCTAAAAGACTTGTAAAAGAAAGAAAATGTCCGTTTTGGGAGCTTTGGGGAAAGGGGTACAGCTCATAACCAAAGATAAGATTATCTGGGAGCGAGGGGCTGAGCATTTCTTACATCCTTTCTTGGCAGGTGGATGGAGGTGATCAAGAGAGCCACCAGCTCTCCGGCCAGGTCAAGCCTGCTGCTTCCTAAGGAGGAGAAGGACAGTCACACTGACTGATGCAGGGCAGAGCTGGATCTCTGCTGGCAACACCAACAAAAGAGGCAGGTGGGAACAGGAGTCTCTGGAGTTGATAAAGCAAAGACTCAAGGAGGCCTGTTTCCCCCGGTATGGGAAGTGGGAGTGAGGGGGCTGCAGACAGGTATCCCATCCCTTCCTGATGCTGTGGAAGAGGGTCAAGTCTGTTCCAGCTGAACCTACTTACAGAGAACCCAACAACAGCTCCGGAGCGCACACATCGCGGAAGGGTTCTTGTTCCGTTGTACCTGTACAGTAACACCTTCACCTGCCCTGAAGGCCGGTGCCACCTTGTTTTTACATGTTGAATGGATGATCAGCATACATGGGAGAAACGCAGCAACTGCCAGTGGTGGTGTGGCTCACAGCAGTGGGTGCCAGGGCTCGCTCGCCCCTCCCAGACATCACCTGCCCTGGGTGCTCGGTGTCCCTGGCTGCACAGCCCCTGTCCTGCTGCTGTCAACGTCACCCTGCTGGCACATCTCGGACTAATGGGGACCCAGAGGTGTGTTAGCTTACACACAGTTCATTCCAAACAGGAACTGCAGCTCTCCTAAAACAGCTCTGCTCCTCAGAAGCTGCTACAGTAGCAGTTTCCAGGGAAGTGGGAGAACTGGTCCTCTGCTGAGCTGTCAAGGTGTCAGTGTATTGTGGGTCGGTGCAGGGAGTGCATGGTTTTTCCTCTGAACTCAATCACTATTCTCGTATCACAGCTCCCATTTCTTTATCCTGTAGTAGGAATTATGTAAGGCACAGAGTGGCATTCACTCTCCACTCTGGTGTGGGTGATGTTTTCAAGGCATTTAAGCACTATAGGAGAACAAGCCTCTCTGAAAGTCACCGTTGCTTATGCTTTTGTCATGCAAAGACTTCTGAAAAATCCCTATTCTTGCCTTTTAATTTGGGGTGGGATCCATCTTCTGCTTCTCCTGAAGGTGTAAAAGTCACTGGATTCCAGACGAAGCATTAGTGTCTGTGAGCTCTATTAAATCTCTGTATTAAATCTGAAAAGTTCGCAGCTTGTTCTGTTTTTGTAAAGCTGTCACCTTTGGGTGCCTCCACGGAAGGACTGATACACGCTAAGTGCCACAAGATGCCGTTGGACGTGGCTTTGATGGGCTCTGGGGACTCTGCTTTATATTATTAGATAGAAAAGTGTTTGTGTACTAGCAGAAGGAACAATGCAGTGGTGCAGTGAAAGCAAAAGGAAAGTGTTGCATGTTGTGAGGATGGAGGAATGTGGAGGTCCCTGTGACAACGGGAAGGACAGAGGCCAGCACGTGCATTCTGTACGTGCAGGATGAGGACTGCAGGGAGGGGGAATCCCCAGGGATTTGTCTCGCTTGGCATTTGCATCCTCGAGGAGTGACTGCAGAACCAGCCTTTGTCACCGCTGTCACAAAGACCATTGTCCCATCTAAGTTAAATGTACTTAATTTATTAGCATCCTCGTTTATTATTTTTTTTAATTACCTGTTGTAGGTGTATTCATGTGGATTGATTAGATGTTATACTGTGGCTGAATATGACTGTTCAAAGTAAATAGCTTCTTGGTATAAAACTCTCTAAGCCTGTTATTCCTGAGCCCACCATCCCATATTCAAGTTACTCAGTAGTTTTCCAAGACTGGTTTTTGTCTCACCCTGCACCAAGTGCTGGTCCTTCCAGAGTCACGTGCTGAGGTGGGACTCCCCAAAACAGGAGCTTCTGGAAGGACAGCAGGCAGCAAAAGTCCCTTCTCAGGTTGGGAATACTGAGCTCAAATGTCTCTGCATTTAGAGAGGATTAGCTCAGGCTAGGAAAGCCAAAAATTTTGCTATTCCTGGCAAAACTGCAGACCCCTCACCTCAGTGAGCTTTCAGTGAGGTCAGGATTTCAGTGGTGTATCAGCTCTATGAAATATTTTACTTTTCCAGAACTCTGCTGGAGTATTTTTTGTCTTTGCTACAAGCATGAGCAGTTTCCTTAACAGGACCCTGAGGCAATAACAGATTACATCGGGTTCTTACTTGCTGTTTTCTTGCTGACATGGTGTACATAAAGGGGAGATGCATTTGGGACCACGTGGCTTAGTATCTGCGGTCTCACTATTTCAAAGACCATCCAGTTCCACTCCCCCACACCCCCTGCCATGGGCAGGGACACCTTCCACTAGCCCAGGTTGCTCCAAGGCCCATCCAACCTGGCCTTGGACACTTTCAGGGATGGGGCAGCCACAGCTTCTCTGGGCAACCTGTGCCAGGGCCTCCCCACCCTCACAGGGAAGAACTTCTTCGTAATATCCAATCTAACACTGCCCTCTGTCAGTGGGAAGCCATTCCCCCCTTGTCACCCTGGAGCCTTCTCTTCTCCAGGCTCAACAACCCCAGCACTATCAGTTTTCCCTCCTCATGCTGGCCCTTCATCCAGGGTAACACAGTCTTGCTTCATTGCTTAAGAAACCAGAACAATTCAGTTCACACAGCAGCTTCTACCACATGTTTAATGCAACAGACTGGAGCTGTTCTGGTGGCTACTCCCTTCTCTCCCTGTCCCAGGAGTGACTCTGTTTCACCAGAGAAGTCACCTCCCTCTTTCATATTGCACAGGTCTGCATCCTCACCTGCTGCCCTGAACCTGCCCAGCTGCACCCCCACCCCTGTCTCGGCACAGCCTGCTGAGCTCAGGTGAGCACAAGCACGTGGCATTTAGCAAAATTCCCCTTGCAGTCTTCCAGGCTGCAAGGGGAAGAAGGTGAGGCAGCACTACAGAGCTTGGTCACAGCCCCAGCCGTGCCCTTTACCTCTGTTCCTGCTCAGAGAAGGGATGGCCACACACAAGGGTTTAAACACACCTAAAGTGGCATCTTCCAAGTGTTCATCCTGTCCCTGTGGTCACACTCTTAGGGGCGTCTGATCCAACCCCTGCTGCCCTGTCTGGGCAGCAGATTATCCCTGGGCAACCAGTGCCACGGCCTGGACCCTCTCCAGCTACAAAGGGAGACAGAGGAAAGCAGAGACACCCTGCTGAGAGTTTCCACAGTCAAACCCGAGTCTAAATAACGCAGATAATGAACAGACTCCAGCAAAAACTGCACCCCCGTTCCCCAGCACACAGTCACACCTTTGCAAAGCAGTGTGTGCTTCCCATAGCACCAGCAGAAAGGACAGACCTGCCTTCAGCTGCAGTTCCTCCTCACACACGAAGTACTTGGGTCTGTCTCCTGGGTGATGTGGGGGAAGACCAAGAAAGATGCAGAGAAAAGCAGCTGGAATCAATCCTTCTCCCCTAATAACACAAAGTAACACCAGCCGCATTTGTTTTGTTACTTTATTGAAAGTGGCAGATCCCTTTCAACGTTATTAAAAACTAAACCCATTGTTGCTTTGAGTACTGGACAAAGGTTGTGGGGATTGTTTCCTTTAAAAAGGTTACTCGTTACACTGCAGAGAGTGTGAGTAACAATACAGGTACCTTATCAACACGGTTTGCTACCGTGGTGAACAGCAACTTTAAAAGCAGCAGGAGCCCTTCTGCTGGCCTGCAGCCTCTTACCTTCCCCCTCTCCAAGTTTCCTGTCTACACATTAACTCCTCCTAAGGGAAAAATGGGTTTGTTCTGCTCTTCCTAAATGCAGGCTCCGAGCTGGCTCTCACCACAGCAGAACACTGCTCTGCAGCAGCAATCCAGCAAAACCCAACAGCAGCACCTCTGCTCTACGGGACAGGTTCATAGTGTTGCTGAGCCTGGATTTAACCATCAGGAAGAATAAAGGATAGTCATAAGCTAAAGTGAACACTGCACACCAGGATGAGGGAACATATGGTCCTCCTGAGCACTTAAAATCTGCAGGTCTGAATCCAAGTACCAAAAATCAAGCCTTGCTTCTAACCAAGTGGCCTGTCTTTAAAAAAAACCAAAACTGAACAGCTCCAGCCTCTGTTCTCAGCAGCTCTGGGGTGAGCCGCATCATCCACACACAAAGACCCAGACAGAAAGATCTGGATAACTGAGGTCTTGCTGACTTCATGGGAACCTTTATACAATTAGAGGGCAGGTCTCTAGGCAACCAGCTATCAGGGGTTATTTTCCTAAGTCTGTTTTTCTAGACCTTTAAAGTGTAGATTTAAGATCTGTGCGCTTACCTGAATTAAATGTATGCTTTATAAACTAGTATGATACAGAGAGCAAAGCTCCTTGGGGATGGCTCTGCTGGAATGCCTTAAGGAACCAACACAGCAGATGCTTTAATTGCTACCAAACACCACCCCAGCTTGTCAACTGGATCAGAGCCCTGGCTGCAGTGAGTTTAGATCCCAGGCTGAAGGAGGAGCCAGGAAGGAAAGGTTGAGAAGGGGATGCCTAGAGCAGCTTTTAGAAACCCCCAGCCCCACCACACTGCTTCAAGCCACCCACTTTATGCCTTCCTGTAGAGGAAAGGTTGTTTCCTTTTGAGAACTGCTACGCAGCATCCCTCTGCCCTGTGAACCAAAGCCCTGCCAGTGCCTTTGGCTGTTGTGTTCCCCCCACTCCCTTTTTTTTAACCCTTCTGCCCCATTTGGGCCTGCTCAACTCAGAGACCAGCACTGCCCAGCCTGCCTGCCTCGTTGCTTCTGCTGCTGAAAGCCCCAAGGACAGGAACCCCCCCAGCTCCCACAACAAAAGGACCCACTTTGCCTTCTGGTTCCCAGAGACTGACAGCAAGTTCTGCTGTTGCCTGAAGTAGATGAACCAAGGCCTAATACAAAATGATGTCCCAGAGCCAAAAAAAGTACAGTCAGCAAACCCACCCTCCTGTGAAACAACAGGCTGGGAAAGAGTGGCAGTGCATCAGCTCAGCCGCTGCTGCTCTGGAAAGTGTTTTGTTACTCGTGTGTGAAGGGGTTGAAGTGATCCTCCAGAACAACTGGAGAGCTGCTCTCGCTCTCCCAGACGCCCTAATGCCTGGAGAGCTTCCCAACATCCCTGCACTCACACATGACTGCTCACAAACACTTCTTTAGGAAGGACAGGAGGCTAAACCCATCAGACTCGCCTGTGAAACACATCTCAGTGGAAGAGAATCTCCCTCTTTTCCAGCAGCCAGGCATTTACCAGAAACAAGCTGTGAATCAAACCAAGCCAAAATTGACACATCCATAGGGAAACAATTAAAAACTGCATTGATTACATTGTAAAAACAATTAGACCACCCATCTCGGGTTCTGCAAAAGGTCTAAATTGTACTTGCATCGCAAACCCCACCCTGGGTTATCATGAAAACACGGCTAACATGAAGGCTCTGAAATGTCCTGGAGTCCGTCACACAACGTCACATCCAACGGCAGATGGTGGTCTGGATTAGAGATGTAGTTCTTTATGAAGCTGGAAAAAATCCTTCCCCCCTCACGACAGCAGCAGGGAACGTGGGTGTCAGCGGGCAGAGGTCAGGTGGTTCCGACTGTGTGAAAACCTGCCAGGAAGAAGAATGGGGCGAGGGGAATTGGTCAGTTCTGGCTGTTTGAAGCTCTCACTCGGGAGAGGACCCAGCAGGTCTGTGGGGGAAGGAGTCTGTGTAGGTCTGTCCCCACTGCCACTGCCGTTTTTGCTGGATGAAAAAAAGTCTTGAAAGCAAAACACAGTGATTTAACCAAAAGCCAAGGTGGCACTTTTTTCAGGTTTTCAAGATTGTTTTAACCTAATAGAAAATTTTCAGCACTAGCGTTTTACAGTAAGGAAGCAACAGTGAGAGGTCAGGTCCAGCCAGTGTGTGTTTAGGAAAGGTGGGTCCTGACTGACCAACCTGATCTCCTATGACCAGGTGACCCATTTAGAGGATGAGGGAAAGGCCATGGATGCAGTCTGCTGTCCCCCACAGCTTCTCCTGGAAAAGCTGCAGGCCATGGCTTGGACATGGGGCATGAAAAACTGCTTCCATTACATGAAAGCAGTTAAAAGAAGTGACGTAGGGACTATTAAGGCAGCTTGTCACCAGTATTCACTTTTGTCTGTCTTGACTGCTTGGCACCTTGTACCTTTCTCACACCCATGGAGTACAGCTGCCAGATCACACTCAGGACACTCACCTTTGTACCCGCTCCACCATGTGTGCTATCAGTTTGTCAGAGATGCCTGGGCAGGACTCCTCAGCCAAGCTAAATGCGTTCTCCAGCTCCTCCATGGCTCCCACGTTGCCTCCAGTCTGCTTGTGCTTATCTTTGAGCTGCAACCCAGAAACAGTGCATTAGGTCCTTATTTCGTTGCAGAAAGCACCGGTCAAGCAGTCCAGCACTAAGGCCCTCTCCCTTTTACTGACTCCACCAGGGTGCAGAAAGCCACTCATGTTGTACTTAAACAAACCAAAAAGGTCTCTTTCTGTAGATCAGGAAGGTGGAAATCCAATGTCTGGGATTCAGATTTTCCTCTAGCTACTAATGGCAATTGAAGCCCCTACCAAAAGAGGACGTACTCTTAAACAAATTAAATTGTAAGAAAAAAGGATCAACAGCCCTGAAAACTCGTAGTGACAGCACAAAGAACTCCCAGTGTATCTGAAGCAGTACGGTTGCCTTTGCTGCTAATGACAGCCCAGTGCCCAGACACAAACACAGGCTCACAAGGCAGGGCAGACAATATCCAACACCAGGAGTTAGTCACCACCACTTTTAATAACCCCAGAAAGTTTCAGTTGCTTCCAGTGACTGGGAGGCCGAGGCAAACAACAGCCATGCCAGGGATCCTGAGCCCCTGGTTTGCAATACTCCTCTCCAAGAGAGCTTTACCCAGGGAGCAAGGGAAAGAAGTCCATGCACCAAGACCTCCACATGCAGCATCTTCCCTGATGAAAAGCCCCAGTTCACATCTTTCATGCTCAGTGCCCTCCAACTAGGCCTCTACTTGCACATGTTTCCAGTAGTTAATTTCAAACAGTTACACCTCTGTGGAGAAGAAACTCCTGACAGGTCACTGGTGCTGATCCTGAAGGAGTCTGTCCTTGGAAACACCACATTCCCACCCCCTGCAACAGTTCCCCATCTCCTTCCCAAAAGTGCTGATATGACAGCCCCTTCCCCAGTTCACCATCACACAAGGAGCTGAACAACAATCAAACCTCCTGCTGAAGGAGCAACGTCTGCCAGCCTACCACTGTCCAGTTCAATTAAGCTCCCATTAGGCCACGCTGATTAAAGGGCTTTACATAAGCCTCACAGTTCTTTGCCCGCAATTTTAGGATCAGCCTTTCCTGTTGTTGGAGCTCACCTTTTCTCCATGCTCTGGAAAGCAGGACAAATGTGAACACTAATCCATAGCTGCAGCTGTCCCTGCGCTCCAAGTCCCCCACTGTGAACAAACAGTTCCCAGCCAAAAAGGGCTGCTGTCTCCTCAGTGGGGCACCTGCTGCCCAACACAAAGCTGTGGGAGGAACCCACACACACCTCTGCTCACTCAGAAGCGGCAGGGGCATGGAGGGCAACTCAGTTACACATCAAGGATACAGATTTCTTAGGCCAAAAATAGCTGTGATGCTAAAGCCAAGGATTTGATGTCCACCTCCAAAGGCTGCCCGTCTCAGAACAAACACAGAGCCTGTCCTGCAGGTAAGCTGCCAGTTTATCATCAGCCTTTGATGCCACACCCCTGACCTTCAGCTTGCCCAGCAGCCTGTGATGGGAGCAGTCCGTGCTGGCCTGTCTTCTCCCACTGCAGAAGAGCTCTCTGAAGGCTAGCAGGGAATTAGAGCACTACACTGTGCTCAGCCTTACAGGCTGCCTCCAACTCACTGCTTGGTCCTCCAAACGCAAATGTCATTTTCCCTCCTTGCTCCAAAAAGTTTCCAGATTTGCAGCTGCCCACATCTGTTAATTGACTCCCCATGGGCCATTTTCTATATTAGCATCCAGTAACACACATGCAGGGAGGGTATATAAAAGAGCCTGTAGCCAGCCCCCCCTCACGACTATCCTCCTTTTCTCTTCCCTGAAAACATCACCCAGCTGGAAAGACAAGTCACCTCTCTGTGGATACAGATCCTATCATTAATGGCAGCTTTTACTTCAGCTCCACATCCCCACTCTGAACATGAGGCAGGGAATGGGGTGGGGGGGTTCCAAACACATTTTCTCTGCCTGCCTTCCAGAGGATATGTGGCAGGGAACTCCTTGGCCTTGGCATGCTACCAGTAGCAGGCTGGGTAGATCAAGAAATGGCCTAGTAACCAGCAAAGCTGACTCCTGCTCTAACCCACCTACCTTCCCCTCAATGACTCTGCTGTGGACAGCAGGAGGGCAGGGGACATGCCCAGTGACAGGCCAGACCAAGTACCTGTCTGCCCTAACAGAAGTTGTACTTCAGCCACAGACATCAGAGACCAGAGCAGCCTAACTGGTAAGCCTAAGACGCAGGTAAGAGAGAGCTGAGGATCAGACTCCTCTATCTGATCCTCATCAGAAGACAACACAGTAATGCTTTGCTTCCAAACAACTGTTTTGTGAAGGACACACTAGGGACATACTGACTTCCCCCACAGTCCTCTGAACAGAGGCACAAATGCTTCAGAATCCCCCAACCCTACCAGATACTTCACTGCGCCTCCCTTCTCCAAATCCTTCCCGTTTACTTATCCATGTCATATCTCTTCACCTCCAACCAGCACAGGCACCAAGAAGGCTCTACTCACCTCCCCAAAAACTGGGTGAACAAGCGTGGAGAGACACTGTGACCGTGGTTGCCTCTTGATGGGCTCAGTAGGCTGGAAAGCAACAGGAAAAGAAGTTACAAGCACAGGCAAAAGCTCCCAGAGCACACAAAGTTCTAAGCCTTTGGTGAATTCGCAGCACTTCCACAGCAGTCCCCTCACCAGGTCTTAGGAAAGCCACAGGTCATAGTACTCTGATGATGTGGAAGAGGCAATTCTGGAGCACCAGCCCTTGGTGCCAGACCGAAGTAAATTTTAGATAGAACATGAGTGTCTTGTGGCTTCCCCAAGACACCCAAAAGCTTGTGTTAGTTCAGTCCACTTCAGAAAGACCAGACAGCACACAGACCTTCTGGGAACCATGAAGAGCCATTCCTTTGTGCAGCTTGCTCAAGGAATTGGGGCGAATGGTTGGTGGGAATGTCCAGATTGGACCCTGGTCTCCATCCTCTGCATCTCCGTCACTGCAAATGAAAAGGGGAAGGTCAACACAAATCCTCAGTTCCATACAGCAGGGGTTTGCCCATGCATTCCTGGAGTCACAAGCTCTCCCCCACCCAGTTGCCATATCATCCCAGATCTCCAGGCATTTCCTTATCCCAGAAAAAAATCCTAAAGAGAAACCACTTCTACAGCACATACACGGCATCGGAGACATCTGAGCTAAGTACTACATCATGTTTCCAAACCATCACAGTCACCTTTCTGCTCTAGCCTGCTTGAAGAAGCTTCTAGTGCTAGTTAAATTTAGGGGAATTTCACAGGCTCAGAATTTTAGGAGAATTTGTCCAGGCTTAGATGTTACAAGCCCATCTCCCAGAGCTCTTGATCACTGGAGTCACTGCCACAACAGTTAAAGAGCAGCTCTGTGATACCAGTCTGGCAATAAAGTGCCCTTTCCCCACCCGGCTGTCCTGCACAGCAGCAGCAAAGCTCTACCCATGAGTACACAAACACACAAACGCAGCTCTTGCCACAATGCCTGTCGCTCTTGTACTTAACAGAGTGGGCATAAAATACAAGCAACAAGAGCCCTGTTTTACTATTTACACACAGAGTGTGTCTTGTCAATACTCTAACTCCTTACACTCAGCAAAAGGGCTCCACAGGTTAAGACCAGAACAGAGAACTGGCTCCCACGGAACAGGAGGTAACAGCCTGGTTTTTCAGGCAGCAGTCACCTGCTCCCACAAACGGACGCTCACAGGTCTCCTTGAGCTACCAAAGATCTCCAACCCTGGTGGGAAAAGGACCTGAGCTGTCTGCAGTAGGCACTCTGTGCAGAACATGTACGTACATATCGGAATCACCAGAGCTGGAATCTTCTCCATGGCCCTCTGACTTCCAGCGCTTGAATCGATCGATCAGCTCCATTAGGAATGAGGTTTTCTTGGTGTAGCGTGTGATGAACTTGTGCTTTAGCAATTCTTTAGCTGTTGGCCTCTGGAGCAGACAAGGAAAGCATGTCACATCTAATCATCTCTGCACACACTGACTTCAAGTGGAATCACAGAATATTGCGAGCTGGAAGGGACCCGCAAGGATCATTGAGTCCACGGGTGGGCAGCAATACTCACAAATCTAGGATCCTTATTGAGACAGGCTTCCACAAACTCCTTGAAGGGCTTGCTGTGGTGACCCTCAAGTGTTGGAGGATTGTTTTTGGGGATCAAGAAGAGAACCCTCATAGGATGCAAGTCAGAATTTGGAGGTTCTCCCTTTGCTAGTTCAATGGCTGTAATTCCAAGGGACCAGATGTCTGCCTGAAAGCAGAAGAACGAGAGCAGAAGAGTGAGGAGCAATTCTACAACACGAAAGCCCACAGTTTTAGGACAGCCAAAAGGTTAATTACATAAAATCAGATGGAGCATTTCATGCCTAATACACAAACTTCTCCAGCAGACCCTGAACCATAACAGGAAAGAATCATTCCTGTAGTAAGCAGCACTTCCAATCCCTGTTCCAGTCCTAGCACCACATCATGTATGGTAGGCCCAAGTCGCAACCCTCCTGCTCCCAAGCTCACCTTGAAGTCATAAGCAGACTGTTTGATGACCTCTGGTGCCATCCAGAATGGAGTCCCCACAAAGGTGTTTCTCTTGATTTGGGTGTCCGTCAACTGCCCAGCCACCCCAAAGTCAGCCAGTTTCACATCTCCTTGTTCCGAAAGCAGCACGTTGGCAGCTGTTCACACAAATAAGCATTAAGTCTGCTGCCTTCTGAATCTCCCGCCCACACAGAACTGAGCACTGAGGAGGGCCCTCCTATGCCATTCTCCTTCACCCCCAGTGATAACCCTCAGCTTGGATTTCCAGCCTCACACCCATTCTCCTGCTCTGAACTCCACCGGGTAACATGGAACAAGTTCATGCACTTGGCTGGATCATAACAGGAATATTGCTAGGGTAGGAACAAGGAGTAGATGTGAAGGGCCAATCACACAATCAACAACATGTGATGCCTGGCTACACAAAAAAGGGAGGGCAACATGGCCTCTAATGGTCTTGATTTTTTGGAGGGAGTAGCATTCAGCACAGGTGAAACTGCAGATCCTTCTGAAGAGCTCAAGTCCCAGTCTTGTGCTTCTTCTCATTCAATCATAAGACAGTAACATTGTGCATGTTTGGGAATGGGGGTTTTCAGTAGGACTTTTCATCATGAGAGAGACCCTACCTACAAACTTTCAGCATTTTCCCACTGCTGGTAGCCAAGTCTTGCAGCCCTAGAAATGTGCAGTCTCTCACAAACACAACAGAATCTTTTATCCTTATCTCCCTGCATGAGGTTTCTGTGCTCTGCCTGCTCTCATCCCCTCCTGCAGTGGGTCAGAGGAGTGAGCATCCAGCACTGGCCACAGCTCCCCAGCACTGTCCCTCCATCCTCCCACTGTCTTTTGATGCTCTGGGCTTGCTGTGACACTGCTCTTCAGGAGGCAGATGCCAGCTCTCTCTACACTGCACGCAGCCAATGACTATAAAAACCAGTAACAGGATAAGCTGACGCGAGCTGCCCTCATTTTCTGGGGCTGTGAACCCTGCATGAGGACAGCTCACCTCCACTGTGAGCTGTAACCATGATGGCCAGCACACACACCCCTGGGGTCCAGCAGCAAAGCAAAAGCCCAGACATGAGTCAGCGAATATCTATCTGAGCATGCCTTTCACTGACTCCTCTGCTTTAGTTCCCTGCCTGTCCAAACTCCAAGTGGCAGAGGAGAGCTACAGATCCTGTTACTCTAAACACCTAGAGACATGAAAAGCATGAGTCGTGATACAGTGACAAGCATCAGATTCAAAAACCAGAAACCTAACAGGAGAAGCAGCACTGAGAAACAGTCTTTGAAATCTCGCAGATTATCACTGTATAGTACTTCTGAATTTTATGTTACTAATGTCCCTGACAAGAAAGGGAGCTGAGCTCTCCAGTCTTACCTTTGATGTCCCTGTGGATCTTCCTCTCTGAGTGTAAATAATCCAAACCTTTTAGGATTTCTCTCAGGATAGTAGCTATATAAGTCTCCTCCAGCGGTCCTGGCTTCAGCTGATAAAGGGTAGAAAGATGACTTAAAAGAGGGTGACTGATGCCTTGGATTTTTCAGGCTCTCAGTTTACTACTTGGAAACCTTGGCCAAGAAGGTCATACTCAGCAGGAAGTACCTACTTGCATGCCTGGTGCACATTCTGCAAGCAGAATGCTGGACTTTGCAACTAGCAGCATTAAATGGAAAAACTTTGGGGGATTTTCTGCTAGTCTATCAGTCTATTAAAGGCTTCCCAAACAAACAGCAGGATGCTTGGACAGCTGAACTCTGTGTAAACATTTCCTCTGTCCTGGGATAAGCATAAGCAGCATGTCTGTCCTGCACTGCGCACTCCTCAGGCACAGGACTGCCAAAAGATGGTATGTGGCAAGGAAGCGTCTGGCTTACAGGCATTTCCCAAACCAAGGCTCCAGACAGTGATTTTCATAGTGCAGAGCTTGCCATGTACTTACCAAATCCAGGGCTGAACCTCCTCCCAGGTACTCCATGATTATCCACAGCTTAGTGCCCTGTAAGTAAGAGCACAAGTCAAGAGCAAAGACAGTAATAAAAGCAGGCAGAGAAGTGAAATGCCCAGGAGGCAGCAAGACACAGGAGTAGACACAGGAGTAGTCCTGTACACAATCCAAGAGATGCTGCACACCACAGCTCTCAGAGGCTTAAGGAAGGAGCTCCCAGTTCCCCCTTTTCTGCTGACACAGTATTATAAAGGTGGATCTGACTACAGTACATTTCTAACTCTCAGTCTGCACTTTTATCTGAGCAAGTGCCCCTACAGGCACCAGACTGCCCAGCCCACAGAATTAAGCTTATTCTCAGGTTGGAGCCACTTAGCATCTTTTCAACAGCACATCCAGCATAACTCCTTCTTGGCAATGGCAGGGGAGCTTTGCAGCCTTTGATCTCATTAACAGGGCTGCCATCTTGAACGGTACAATTGGCAAGACACTCCTACTCCTCAGAGAAGAGACTTCCTCACTGAGGTTCACAAGGTCCTGGCAGGAAAAAAACAGCAGGCCCATGAAACTACAGCAGAAGGCTGTGAAAATGTATTCTGGCCTTTGAAAAACATGTGAAGGATATTCAGGATCCAAAGAGCTCGGGTACTGTTTGCTGCAGTCCCAGTGTTACTTTCACCTCCAGCAGACAGCATGTAGAGGCCACCTCTGATTATCACTACTAGTATCTTCCATTAGGGATTCCTAAGCCTGCTCTCAATGGAAGCAGTATCAGCACTCCTCCATATTCCTATTCTTTTCACCATTTCTGATGAAATGCTGATCACAAGATCACAAAGTACAGTTTCAACCTTCTCTTCTTTCCAGAGGCATAAATCCCTCAGTGGTACTACCTTAGACTGTGCTATTCTGGAAAAGTATTTCACAAACTTCCTTTCAGGAATGGTCAGACGAGGGAGAGGTCAGTCTTCAAAGAACAATTTTCTCTTCCAGTGAATTGCCCTGCTCTTGGTACCACACTGTACCGGGCACTTTATTTCCATGCGCTTAGCAAGTGTCTTAAAGTCCAGTGTGCTATTAAGAGCACACCAGTGCAGTGAGCAGAGCCACTGCTGTTCCTGTTGCCACACTGGCACTCACACATCGGGCACCTTCCCGTTCTGTGCGCCACCATCCGCTGCAGTACCCCCAGAGGAGCCCACACCACTCCCAAGCTGTTGGCAAGGAATCTCCATGGTTTGTCCTACCTTCAAGTACGAGCCGTAGTACCGGGTGATGTAGGGACTATCACACTGGCTGAGCACCGTGATCTCCTGCTGAATGTCCTCGATCTCATCCTCAGCCTCCTCCAGATCAATGATCTTGATGGCAACCACCTCCTTGGTGCGGTTGTCGATCCCTTTATACACTTCACCGAATGACCCTTTGCCAATCCGCTCCAGCTTGGTGAACAGCTCCTCAGGGTCCACTCTGGAGTGCTAAACCAGAAAGCAGAGATGGGAATATTCCATTAGATCCCAGGGCTATAGAGCACCACACATACCCATACAGTTCATCTCCGTATCTGTGCACCTATGGCGTTCATCAATTCATCCGAAACTCACATATCCAAAAAAGTCTGAGAAACTTGACATAGAAGATATCCAAGATTAGAACGGAAGAAACCTTTTCCACAGGCTTTCTGCCCCTGCAGGAGCGGGAAAGAGGAGGGAATTTCAGCAAAAGAATGCCAGCAAGTCTCTTTATGGAAAGTGTCAGCCCCTCTGGGACAGGACTGCTCAACTGGAGGCACTAACTGGTGCCAAAGCAGTTCCACAAGCAAGCACCTGCTCACACTTCAACAGAGACCAGCAAGGTATACCAGAACCAGCCTTCTTTTGGCAGTAAAAACAACAAGCAAGAGGCCATAAGAATGTTTCCCTAGTCAGCCTTCCTGCACTCAAAGACTGAAATGACTTGAGAGATTTGCACCCTTCCCTACTTGTCCGGAGGGTGAAATACCCCAGTGGTATCAACACCAGTTCACATTAGCTGTCCTCTCTGCTGCAGCCTGATTTCCAGGCAGTGCCCAGCCCAGCTCTCCTCAGACGCTCTCAGAGGGAACCTCACATCTTTTGGAAGGTCAGCAGCAAGGAGGATGCAGGAGAACAGAATGGACACTCCATCTGCCTGACCTGCTTTTTCTGGAACAGCCTCTCCCATGGCTGGCACACCCAGATGCAAAGGCAAATAGCATTTCCTTCATTAGATAAGCACATCAACTGGGAAACTGCTAACAGAAATACTGATTCTAACAGCAGCTGCACAGTTAACTCTTTATTAAGATGAGTGTGGATGAAAAAGCAGACAAATGAAATGCTATTTCATTTAGTCCAGCTGCACAGCAGGAGGCCCTGCTCTGCTTCATGCTACTAAAATGCTTTTTGTGATTAGTTTTTCTGCCTTTTTTTTTTTTAATAGTTAAAAAAAATAATCTGGAAAATATGGTCTGACCTACAGGAAGCAGCCAAGCTGCTATAGGGAGTTTTCCACACCCAGAATTTCTCAGTCTCACCTCTAACACGAGACCACTCCCTTGCAAGGGCCTTGAGCTGGCAGATTTTATCAGAGAACAGGGAAGCAGCACTTTTTCATCTCATACCAGGTTCTAGCAGCAGGTCATCGTTGAGCAGCCCAAGGTGCTGCTTAATGATTAAGCCAGCCCATCATTACAGGTTGTTTGCCTTCTGTGCCCAGTGCATTGCTATAAGCCAGACCCAAGCAAGCTTTACAGTCAGCTCACTGAACAGGATTTCCACACAAACTCCAGTTCAAGATACAGAAGGGTAACCAAATATCCTTTTGCATCCATAGCAACACCTAAACAGGCTGTACTTTGAACAAATGCACTGGAAACAGACTGGAGGGGATGTGCAGACATGAAAAGAACTGGAGACACATAGCAGGGACTGGAGAGAGGGAGGCAGGGTAAAGGAAGAGGATTTGAGAAATGCCAGGAGACAATATGAGAACAGTGACTGCAGGCAGGGAGAACAGTTTGGCTAGTCCAGGCTCACTACAGACCAGGAGCAGTTTCCACCTCTTGACCTATTTGGAGGAAGGGGCAAAAATGTGCTCCAGATGTTATTTTGCACAGTCACCTACTGCACCCTAAAAGTGCCACTCACCACATCAGCCACTCCCACACATCAGGGAGAAGGGAGAGAAAGAGGACCACCTCCTCAAAGCACCTGCTCAGCTCCTGAAAGAAATGCTACCCACATCCTGCAGGGAAGCAACACTGCAAGAAAACCTTCCTCCCCTCTCATGTAAATAACTTTTCCACGAGGTAAGAAACAGCAATGTGGAAGCGACTGCTGCCTTCCTCAGTGTGGCATGGCACATCAGAGAATCAGGACTGATTCCTCAAGAACAGGACGCCAAACATAGCAGCACTGGCTATGGCAGGCAGCTTTTGGGACAGCCGCCACTTTATGTGGCAGGCTCTGTAATCATGGACAGCTTGGTAAACAAGCTTCCAGACTTGGATATTGGTTTATCCTGTTTTCTGTGGAACAAAGCAGTTCAGGTAGGGGTGGTGAAGGAGACAAAGCTTCCTGACAAGCACATACAAATTATGCCCAAGGGACTAGGGAAAACAATACAACCCTAATGGGCAGATGAGACAAGCCCACCACATTAGGGTGGAACAGGAAACTTCCTTTGTAGGTACTGGATTTACCTTCCCAGTACCTGCCACTTCAAAACTGACCTGGAAATGCTTCAGACCTCTCTGGTGACAGGGCAAGAATCTGACTCTATGGAGGGCCTGAGGATGTATATCCCTTGACACATTGGCCAAAATCACACAAGTCAGACCCAGCAACACCCAGAACCCAGGGAGCCAGTATAGGGCCAAGAGGTACAGAGTCATTCCAGCCATGGTTACAGTCTCTGGATGCTGCCGCAGGATCAGAGTCTACTGACAAATTTCTTCACTTTCTGTAAACAGTAAGGAGGAAACAGGCCCATCCCTGATGTAAGCAGGTCAGTGTCTGCCCAGGGGAACACCTTGTGAACTATCATTGTGGAAACCACAGAAGAGATTGCCAGCTGGCGTTTTCAGCAATCCTCAATTCCCATGACAAACTAAGATAGATAAAATCATGCTAGCCTGCAGGACATCTGCTCAAAAGCCCTCGTCCATTAAAAAAAAATCTGTTTTGAGCTGCCACACAGTAACTTGCTGCTGAAAAACAAATGCTCAGATCCATAGGTATAAAAGTCTCAGCACTCACCAGACAACAGCACAAATGCAGTTCTGACAGGAATGGAGAGCTATGGAACTGCACTGCTCTGTCAGAAGAGAAGCTCAGTCACTCTTGGGAGCTCGAGCTGGAGGGACAGAGGAGGTGAAGAATGCACTCCATGAGCCTGACTCTCCCCTACCCCAACACATCTGCACCTGCAGAGCACCGCAGTGAGGGGTGTAACAAGCACCATCTGTCCCTCTCCTAAAAGTGAATTATCTCAGAGAATCAACTCTGGCTGCAAATCCTGGAACTGCACTGCTACAAACACACCTGGAAAACTTCATTAGTAAGAAGTACCATAATCCAGATGAAATGCTTTACACCTGCTTAAATGAGCACAGATAACACAAAGAGGCTTATTAGCACCTGTCACCTTTGCAACTGCTCACCAGCTAGGGTTCTTTCCATTTTCTTCCACATTCACAGAACCCACCAGGGCTGTAAAACAGAGCTCTAGGCCAGCAGTTGCTGCTTTTTGTTCTACTACTGCACGTAAAACCATTAAGGGATGGTCACTACACTGTACCTTTTTGCTTGACTGAATGTTTATTACCCAGCAGTTCTGGAGCAAAAAGACTCATGCTGTTCCTCCCCAGTGAGAGCAGTCAGGCACCAGAGATGGTTCAGGCAGGCCTGGGCAGACTTTGGAGGGGGAGCACACAATGCACTCACTATCTCTGTTGTAAGTCCAGGAAGGGAAAAAGTATGAGAGGGATGATGACAATCTCCTGGTAATGTGTTCCACTTCTGCCCTCCAGGATCTAATCTCACAGCACAGGAAAGAAGGTCCTGACAGGTGTGGGGGTGTTTGCCATCCTGACTGATGATGCCATGTTTCAAAACAGAGCAACTCACTGCAGCCATCAGGAATTAGGAACTGCAGCGTGTTATGAGACAAGCCTGGCAGTGACACCCGCTGCTTCATGGGGAAAAAAAAATGGGTTTTGGCAACTTTGCCACCTCCAGCTGCAGAGACGTGATATCCATGGTCTTTGAGAGGAGACTAGAGAAAGCCTACAGTAAGAATCTGCCCTCATTTCAAAGCTGCTGCCTGGAAAGATAAGCTGTGTACTGGGAACAGAAGCAAACACCACTTGAACCAGCTGAAGATCTCTCTGGGCTATGTCCAGCTGGATCTCATTCTCAAAATATTCAACAGCAAGAATCATGCCTGCATCTGTTGCATAAAACACTGAGGGGTGTTTAAACACTTTTGGAAATGAGAATTCCTTGGTCTGTGGCAGGTTGGAATTGGAACCACTGTTCTGTATGGGAGAGGTCTGTAACAGAAGATTGCCAAGGCCACAAGACTTTACGAGCTGAAGCCGACTGGGAGCTTGGCAACCTCCAAGGGTTTATATGGAACTACAGAAGCATTTAGTGTTATTTCTGACTAGAGCACTTTCCAAACAGCCAAACAAACAAACATAAGTTTCCTCTGCCAAAACACAGTGGAAGGAGGAAGTTGGTATTAATAAACCTTCTTTCCCCATTGCCTCCTCTGCTCTCCCCAACTTCCCACCCAGCATTTACCCACACTGCATGCTGCACACTCACCTCTGGGCCACCAACAGAGGTGTCTGCAGCAGGCATTGTGTTCTCAGCCTTGTATCTGGAACCATCTGAAAGTTTCCCTTCTATGGGAAATCTGTGACCAGCTCTTTGCAACTGTCAAAACCTAAGGCAGTTTTGAATCTCTGGGCTACAGACAAGAGGGAAGTTTGTGTTCAACACTTTGATACACACTAATTTGAGACTCCCAACTCGCTTCGCAGGCAGTATGCTTTTGCTTCAGGGAGTAAAGCATTACTTAGCCAAAAAACTTGAATGGCTTCTTCAAGGTCACATACAGAACAACAAAACTAGAAACAGAGCTCAGATCAGAGCCAAGGAAAGAGAGAAACATCCTTCTGAGCCTGTGAAATGGAGGCACAGACTCAGAACAACCTGAGGATCAGCCGTCAGCACCAGAACTCGGAATCAGACAAGTCAAGCCTCTGACATCCCAATCCAAGTCTTAGTCTTTCGATTTTCACAGTGCTTCCCACTGTTCCCTAAATCCTGGTGAACAGAACTTCGGGCCAGTTAGAAATGCCCTCCCAGCAAGCCTCGGTTACACAGATTTCAAGGTTCCTCCAAGGATTCCTGAAAAGACCGGAGGAATGGACAGCACAGACTGGTTTCCTATTCCAAGATCAGTGAGGCATGGGATGACATAGATCTAAGAATGGCTCATATTTCCATAATAAATTCAGAGCTGAGACCACTGGAACTCTGGTAAGAAAACTTCAGAGCAACCTTCTCTATAGCTACAGAACTCAGTTCTCAGCCCCAACCAGGCAGTATCCTTCCCTTTCTCTCCCTGTGCAGTGACTCACTCAGGTACTATATTTGCATTTAATTCCATACACACTTTGGGGAAACAGTGAATGTGAAAAACAGCATGCAAAGTAAGACACATTGCAAATCAATTTTAAATCAGAAAAGGTTCAGAGAAGGCATCATCTCAAACCACTAAAGCTTCTAGTAATTCTACACCTAGAACAGAAAAATGCCACAAATTCTCACAAAACATGGCTTATGAAGACCTACATTTGGTACTGACATCTGCCAATAATCAAACACACCCCACAACCCAATTCAGAGGGAAGAACATGCAAGCCAATACTATTAATGTGGTTTAGCTTTTAGTCCCAAGTCATGACATCATCCTTCCACATTCCTCTTATGAAAATGCCATCACAACAGCAGCATTTAACTGCATCCACAGAGGATGAGATCTCTCGGAAGAGTTACTACTCAGTATCAAATATCACTGCCTCTCATGCAGTGAGGTTACAAGCACTGTTTTTCTGAGACTAATGCCACGAACACTTCAGGAAGGTACATCTGGCAGAGCTGACACACACAGTTTTTCTGCTCCCATTTCTAGACTTCCCCTCCCAAAAATACTCAGGCTGTCTCCCAGTGACTCCTGTCTCCCTAAGAAAAGCAAATTTAATCTCAGAGGAAGGTCCCATAGTGTGTGAAGAACTACCTTTCTATATGTCTGGCAACACAACACTATCAGTCAACACCAGCACAGTGAGACACAAGTCAGTCAGTTAACAGGAGTAAGCTGAGACGTGTGCAAGAGAGATAAACAATGGCAAAACATGATTTTCTGGTGATTTGTTTGAAACCCTTATATCAAGAGCAAACACTGCTACGTTTGCCCTTGAAATGAGTTTAAAACAAATTTTTAATCACCACTTACCTGGCTGGCAAATTCTCTCAGGTGAGCCATGCTTACAGGACGGTCAGACATTCGCTTCTGCAAAATCGGGGAGGGTTGGGATGTTGCAGCACAGCGGGAAAGCGATGATTTCTCATCCACTGGTTAACTGCGACAAGAAAGAACACCACAGCTCTCATGTGAGGTTCTCAGAGGCTGCCTCATTCCCCTGAAGAGTTACCTGCATCTTTTTTCTCTCCTTGATTTGCAGTTCTCCTTGAACCTGCCAGGCCATTCTTGCAAACCCCATTTCTTAATTCTTTACAGATATGCCTTACAGATGTGTCGAGGAGCCTCCCTTTAATGACAAACACTGACGAAGTCTCAGGCACCATTTTCCTCACCCATCACCTCGGCACGCTCCCCAGTATGACAGTTAGCCCCATAGCTCCATCCCCTCACCACCACTCCCAGCATCATCCCCAGCACCTTCCCCAACACAACTCACAGTATCGTCCTCAGGCACCCCTTTCCTGCCGCTGCTCCCCAGCAGTCCTTTCGCTGAGGCTACCCCTCTGCTCCCACTCTCCCCAGCACACTCGCTGGCAAAGCTCGGCTCTCCAGCGCACCTTTTCCTGCTCAGGGAACCCCAACCCCGCACCATCCCTGGCTGCTCCCCTACCAGTGCTGCCCAGTTCTGCCCCCAGCACAACTCCTCGGCGACCCTCCCGCCCACCCTGGCAGCGGCTGAGGACCCCCTAGCCCGGCCCAGCACCTCCCGCTCCCCTCACTGTCCCCCCGTCACGATGCTGCCCCACGGCTGCCCCTCACCCCGACTGCCCTCAGGGCCACCTCGCTCCGCTTCACACCTCAGAGATCCCCGCCCTTCCCGGGGGCTCCGCGCCCCCCCGGCTCCGCCCGGCCCCCTCAGAGCCCCTGTGTAGTGCACCCCCGCCCCGCCCGGCCCCGAGCCCGCCGCACCTATGGGCAGCGCGGCGCCGCCGCGGGCAGCGCCATGGCCGGGCCTGGCGCAGGAGCCGCCGCCGCCCCGCCTGCCCCGGGACAGCGAGCGCGGCGGGGGGGGGGGAGCGGGAGCGCCGGGCCGGGCGCAACAACACGGCGCGGCGGAGCGGGAGGGAGGGGGGAGAGGGGCGCGCTGCATGCCGGGAGGTGTGGTCTCCGAGCGGCACCTCCCGGCCGCGGGAAGCGCCTCTTCGGACTACAATACCCGGCACGCCGCGCGCGCAGCGGGAGGGCGGTGGGGCGGGGTAGCGGCGCGGGGGTGGCTGGGGCGGGGAGTCCTGAGGGGCCGCGGCGAGCGCTGCCCGGCCCAGCGGCCCCCGCGGCGGGGCGGACCCCGGAGCCCCGTGCCCGCCGACGGGAGGAGCCGCCTTTGTCCTGTCGGCCCCGCCTCGCCGGCCTTCCCGGGGCCGTGCCCGGTAGCCCGCCGGGAGATAGGGGGCGGGCCGGCCCTCAGCAGCAACCCTACCCGTTGCCCCCCGTAAGGGCGCGGGGCCCCCGGCGCTGCCGGTGCCCCCCACTCCTCTGCGGGGTGCCAGGCCCTCGGGGGAGCCGGCCGAGCGCACTGGGCCGTGCGGGAGCAGCAGAGGCGAGGCGAGGGGACGAGAGCTCCCTCATGGCCTCTTTCCCAGCGCTGCCTGTGCGGGGTTGGGTTTTCCTCCACGTGCTTTAACGTCGGTAGCTGATTCACGTTTTCAAAGGGAAAAAAAAAAAAAATTCCCAGCCTCTGTTGCCAGGCAGCTTTAACACTGGCCCTGCATTTCTTCCCTGCAGTGGACAAAACCAGGCGCAGCTTTTCCCAGGCACTGGCACGAAACTCCTTTGTCACTACCTGCTGCTTCTGACGGTGAGCTGGTGCTGCTCTGTAGCACAGGTGACTGTAGCAAGAGGAACAACCCTGGAACCTGTCGCTGCATGGACGGACAGATGGGTCTGGATAGCAGCCAGCAGCTCCCTCACATCCCTCCAGTTTCTTCCCACATCCCTCTGATTCCCTCCCCCGTCCATCTCCCATCCCTCTGTTTCCTTGCCCCTAATCAAACCATCCAGCACTTTGAGGTACTTGAGTGAAAACATCAATTAGCTAGAGGACGGGTATCAAATACCCCTGTAATGAGATCATATCTTTGTATTTAAATCAATTGTACCTTCCTGGAAGGTTTTCACAGAGATCTTACGTGTTGGATCCTTGGATTGCTGGAGCGTTGAGTTTATACCTAAAGGACCAGCCTTCTAGCCACACAAAATATGATTCATCTTGTCATATAAACATCCCTATTCCAGCATGACACCTTAGCTTAAGAGGTCTATGAAGAGGCAGAAGAACCAAAGCCTTTTGTGAAGTGGGAAAGGGAAGGAGAATGGAGTTCTGCTCTGGTTCTGCTGCAGGAAGGGCCAAGGGGTGTGAACTGTTCCCTGTTTGAACCCTCTGTATGTTACTTAGGAATCATTTCACCCTGATGGCTCAGCTCTCCACCTCCTGTCATGGACGCTCATTAATTTAGCCATGTAGTTTCATTCTTGGCGTGAGGCCAAGGAGCACAAGTCTCACAAAAAGAAGCATATATTAATTAAATGTGCCAAGTCTGAACATACACAAGCAGCTATTGACTTGTTTTGTCAGATTAATTTGGGATAAGTCTTTCATAAGGGTTACTTGTGAGGGAGGATTATTTATGTGCTCAGAAGAATGCAGAAACAAATGCTGACCCTGGGGAGTCAGGCGTCCCTGACGTCCCTGTGGCTGTCCATGGCGTGTTTGTGTCCATTTGATTCCCATAATATATCAGCTGGGGCCAAAACCTTGCTCTCCTCTTTGTCAGTCAGTGCTGCATTCCTAGCAGAGTAGTTCTCTCTTTTAGTTTGTTGGTTTTTGGTTTTTTGGTTTTTTTTTAGTTTATTTTAACATTAGCAATTGTGACTACAGAAAAATTGTACTATCTATATGTGTGTGTGTATATATGTATATAAAACTTTTGCTTCAACACCCAAAAAGTTACCTGTGTTTTGTGTGAAGAGCTCCACCTCCAGTGAAAGAAACCCAGTCCCTGCCTTCAGGAGATCTATGTTTGGAAAAAGCCAGCTAAGCAAGTGCAAACGAGGAAATATTTCATGCAGAGGAAAGCAGCAGAGGGTTGATTACATCCTGGAATGCCCAAGCGTACAAAACATCTGCCATTGGGTATTTAGGGTTACAGCTTTCACCTGGCCCTGGGAAGTAGGGCTGCTGGAAAGGGAGCCTTGGGCAGGATTGTGTTGTCTCCTGGCTCTGGCTCTGGCTCTGGCTGTAAGCTCCTCCCGAGCCTGTTGGGGTAGTATGGAAGATTACCTGGTGACATAAAAAAAATATAGTATTTAAATAAGTCTTCTGCTCAACACCCAGCCCCCAAACCCCACCTCAGTTCTGAAAGCTGCTTACAAGTGAGCTGTGCTGCAGTCCCCATTCCCAAGGAAGTTTTGCCTAACCATGGAGCCTGCTCTGTTCCTGTCCACATAATGGGAGCCTTTGTCAAAGGTGTGTCAAAATTGCCAAACATTCTCTCTATAAAAAGGTAATTATTTCTGAAAAGTGATGTTTTCTGTTGGCACTGTGGCATAAGCACAATTTCCCCACCTGTAGGTGGCTTGGGTCAGACAGAAAGGAGTGGGGGTGAAAATGTGTGGTAAGATGTGGACTCCTAGAATCCTATAGGTTGGAAAAACTCTCTAAGATCATTGAGTTCAACCATTCCCCCAACACTGCCAAGCCCAGCACTAACCCATGTCCCGAGGTACCACACCTACATGATTTTAAATCCCTCCAGGTATCCCACCTCTGCCCTGGACAACCTGTGCCAGTGCCTGACTACCCTTTTGGGGAAGAAATTTTTTGTGATACCCAATCTAAACCTCCTCTGGCACAACTTGATGCTGTTTCCTCTCATCCTCTCACTTGCTACTCGGGAGAAGAGACCAACCTCCCCCTGGTTCCTACCTACTCTCATGGAGTTGTAGTGAGTGAGAAGGTCACCCCCAGCTCCCTCAGCTGCTCCTCATCAGACCTGTTCTCCAGATCCTTCCCCAGCTTCACTGCCCTCCTTTGGACACGCTCCTCTTAAGGAAGGTCAGCCTGGAGCCCCATGTAGTGATAAAAGCAAAGAACACTGGTGAGTAGACAGTGTCTAGTCTTGCTGCAGGCTTGTGCTAACTATGGCCAAAGCAAACCATGAGGAAAGGACCTCCAGAGCTACTTTCTGCTCTGGATTATGAAATCCTCCAAGAAAGCATCTACTCATGGTTGGTTCAAACACTGATAGATTTTTCTGTAAGAATTATTCAGAACACCTGGATTTATGTTGTTCTTTCCCTCTTGAGAAACTCATCATGACACTGCAGAGAGGTTGTGCAGGCATCCCTGGGAGAGCTGGGCAGAGCAGTGTGGTATGGCCCTTGGGGTATGGGGCAGCTGGACTGTGTTTGAGACAAGGACACGAGCCTGGTGCTTTTTCTGAGTTCTGAGGCTGTTCAGCCTGCAGCAGCTCAGGGCTTTCCACTCTGTTCCTCCCCCTCCCATGCGTGCAGAGGGTCTGGAGAGCCCTTCTAGCGCCCTCCCTATGCTGACTATGCTGTCAGGGAGCACTGATGGCTCAGGGACAGGTAAGACTTTTTGGAAGGCAGCCTGGTTTGCTCTGTGTTGGTGCCAGCAGGTGGCAACAGCGCCTTGCAGCCCCGGCTGCTTGCAGCGCGCATCAGCGCCAGGGCTGCCAACCCCCCGCTGCTCCCTTGCTGCTCATCCCTTTCCTGCGTGGATCACGCAGCCCCTCGTGCTGGTGCATGAAGCGGTGCTCAAAGCCAGGCACGCAAAGCTGTTCACTCAGCCTCCAAGCAGGCATCTCGCTCCCGAAGGAGGGAGCAGCTGGCTGGTGCCACTGGGATCTGCCCTGGGACTCTGAGGTTTCCTGCTGCATGAGCAAGGCTGAGCCTGGTTCAGTTTCTTCTGTGTACCCTGGGTAGCAGGTTAGGAATTCAGGCACGGTGAGGTAAAACAGTGGAGAGAAGAGTGATAATGACTGTGCACACAGCTGGGTACAGCTGCCAAGTGGATGGGTGATGTTAGGTCTGCCGCCTTAGCTTTGGAGTCACTATGAGACATGGTGAGGGTTTGGAATGGGATGACTTTTAAGGTCCCTTCCAACCCAAACTATTGCATGATTCTATGATTATTTGCAGCAGCAGCTTAGGCACCTTGAGCCTGGAGAGCCCTGACAAGTGGTAGTACTTTCCTAGCCTAAACAGAGCTGTGGAGCAGAGCAGTTAGCCTGAGAGCTGGGTGTTAAGTGCTCTTCCTGAAGGTAGAGTTACTTAGCAGGATAGATGGGGTCAGACCCTCCTGTAAAACGTGCAGCAGAACAACTCTCTTGGTGCTGAGATGCTTGTTTGGAGAGGAGCTATTTCTGTCTCCATTCAGATACTGAGAGACTGGAGTGGTTTTCTGTATTGTTTTTCTGGAGAGCAGTGATGTGGAAGAGCACTGTTGCTGCATTATGCAGTTAAGCAGTAACACTGTAAGAACAAAAGGCAAGTTTCTGATAAGAGGATCCTTTTGAATTTGTCATGGTCCCAAGGAATATGGCTTTGCCCAGTGCAAAGTGCAGCTTTCCAGCCCTAGGAAAGAACACAGTTGTACAGAGAGAAGCAAGAGTTGGACTCACCAGCGGTTTTACTCTTTGCTGTGGTTTATAGTTTGTGTCTGGACTTGGACCCTGAGCTTCTGTACACCAGGTGCTACTTGAGGTCATGCCTAAACAGTCTCTGCCTGAGCTTGCAAGCTACGTCGACAGTTTTAAATAGGGATGTTCTCCCTGCTCACTTTTCTTTTTGGTGAAAGTTTTGAACTGCAGCAGTATCTTACCTGACTTTAGCAAAGGAAAGGAGGAGCAGAGATCATTTTGAATCTAAATTGCTCCTTCCTTTTGTGTGAGGGATAGGTCTAGGGTTTAATAGTTCTGCTGTATTTGGGGGCATCACAGCTACTACTAAGCTTAAAGTGATTGTTTTGTTTTGGCAGTAGTTTCCTGCTCCAGGTCTTAAGCTGTGCTCGTTGTAGGAAAGCTGGGGGAATTCAAAGAGGAATCCATACCTTACAAGATATTAGCTCAGCTTGTTAGAGCCTCATGCTAATAACACCAAGATAGACCAGGCTGAGGTGGTACTGTGGAAATCCACTTGCTTTGATGATGGCTCTTCAGGAGATCCCTGCTTGTATGGGGACTGCAGCAGACTGTTAAAGCTGCAACACTCTCCTTCCTGCTTTCAGACTGTATCACTACAAATCTTGCAATATTGGCTGTGCAGGGCTTGCTTTCTGCTGATATTATGGCTCTTAAGGCTGTCTTGAGTGTTGAGCAAAGAAAAGAGCCTTTATCTCCCAATCCTGCTGGCAAAGTGGAATAAGCAAGATTGTGACGCTTGCAGCTGTAAAGCTCAGAGGGCAGCTGATGCTCCTGTTGGCTCAGCATCCCTTTGCTTCCCACAGTGACTAATCCCTAAATTAAACTAGCCTTCTTCCAAGCCAAGAGCATGGAATGCATGTTCTTCCAAGCCAAGGTTTCTGGTAATGGTGGAAGACAGTTCAAGACGATGAAGCTGAATCCTAGGTTCTTGCAGGCCTCTATGATGTGCTGTGCTGAGGCAGGAATGGATGTGGCTAATGTAATTCCTGGAGAGATTGTTGCTTTCCTGCTAGTCTCTTGTGGAAGCTGTATGCAGGTGAGTGAGTAGACCTCGCCATAAAGGATAGGTGCTGGCACACACTTTATCAGGGGGATGGACCTGGCACTTACTGAGTACTTCAGGGATAACTCCTATCTGGAACCACAGAATACCTGTGACAATTACTGTAAATACTCCTTGAAACAGAGAAAAAAATGCTATGCTGAAACTGATAGCATGACATTGTGCTTCAATTGCCTACCTGCTTTTAAACTGGAGCTGCTAAATGTGGTTGAATTCCCTCCGAGTTATCCGCCCAGGAAAATAAGGAGAAAGATAGTACTATCTGGAACTGCTGGAGAAAATAAGCTTGCTTTGACTTCCTGCCTATTGTACGTGCAGCTTGGCCAAACACCCACTTTCTCACCCATGTCCAAATTAGGAACAGAAGTACTCAGCTGTAATTCTGGTAAAACCACAGTGTGGTCACACTTGTGTTTAGAAAGGTCTCTGCAGTTCAAAATGATCACCTAACTCAGTTATCTGAGGCGCTTCTGACCCCTCTGTGTTCCAGCTTTCCTCTGTCAAAATTCCATAGCGCTTTCTGAACCTTTACTGCCTGAACTGCTGCTTCGTGAGGGCAGTTTCAATATGTGCAAGCCATTTGGAGACCCCTTGGAAAGGAAACTCATGGTTTCAACTGTGTGTGGAGAACCACAGTGGAGTAAAGCCATTGTAGTGCTGATCCCTGGGTCTGAGTTCAGCATGGAAAGTCTTACGGACAAAAACCTGGTGGTTTTAGAGGGAAGGGGAGGTTAGAGGGCTTGATAGCTGACATTCCCCTTGCTGACAGCATTATTTTCTTATCAATACGTGTTTTTCAAGCCATTAAACTAAAATATAATACTAAATAAAACCAATTGTTCAGATGCATGTACTTCAGAGGAAAGGACTGCCGTGCTCCCGTGAACTCCCAAGACATATTGTGGAAGGGAAAACTAGCAATTCATGTAAATTAAAGACTCCTCTTTCATTTCACAGAATAGTTTCGGTTGGAAGGGGCCCTTTAAAGGTCATCTAGTCCAAACCGCCTGCAAAAGCAGAAGCATCTTCAACGAGATTTGTCCAGAAACATTTCTAAACAGGAACCTGTAGAGCTACCTGGTTGAATAAATAGTTGAGGGAATTAGGATTCTGAAAAGACTTTTTTCTGTCCTCTTGTAAACCAAGAAGTTGCAAAGTTACCTGGTCTCTTAGGCCTCTTTGTGTTGAAGGACTGAGTGCCAGCATCTTGATCATCAGCTTGATGACCACTTGTTCATCAACTTGATGAGCACTTCCTTGGCCTCTGCTGCTGAGCCAAAGCCACCATTGACAGCTCTATCCCATGAGTTTCTGCAAGGTTCAGTCATAATCCATGTAAACCGCTCCAGGCCACTGCAGTGTGAGACTGATGAGCTCATGGCTGCTTCTAGAACTGAAATCACAAAGATTATATTCCTCCTAACAAAATGCTGTATGTATGTTAGTGCCAGCCAGAAATTTTATGCTGCTTTGGCTTCTATCTGGAGAAACTGGCCTTTAATTTCCAGGAAATGAGAAATCAGACCTCAAGTGGAAATATGCTTTGGGAGTTAGTGAGAGACACAGACCCTGAGCAGGTCTGAGGGAATTTTGCTGATTTTGCTCTGATAACTCACAATTAGCAGCACCTGCTTCTTTTATATCAAGAACATTGATTAAATGACTCATGTTGTGCATCACCCTTACTTTGAGGCTTCTACTAGAGGGGCACTGCTGTGCTTAAACAGCAGATGTTTGGCAGGAAGCATACAAGACAGCTCAGTGGCTGCCTTCCTCCCAGAGAAGGAGATGTTCTTAGCTGCCCACAGTGTCTTGGTGGCAATGGAAAGCTACCTGGGAGTGTTTCTCTCATTGCTTGCTCCTCTCCAATGCAGCAGTTCTTAAATGTGGGAGCTGACTGTGTGTTATTTCCCACTGTCTTTGCCACATGCAGTGATGCTGAACAGCACTGACTCCCTCCCTTAAACCACTAACACTTCACTTGAAATTACTGAAGTCAGCTAAAGTTACAACTGCTCACTGAAATGAGATACCTCTTTTCCCCAGAACTGTAGTTTTATGCATTTCTACTTCATTCTTCAGAAACACTTCCCCTAATTCTAGTTTCACTTACTAATCTCCTCCTTGGTGCTGAGAGACTTCAGATTTAACCTGGCTAGGGTATTGCTGGTTTCTCCTCTAAATCACCTGTGGACACTGCACTCATTGCCAGTTTGTGTACACCTTACCCAGGTGAAATTTCTGGAATGTTACAGGGACCTTTTAGTGCAAGTTTTCCCTTAGAGTTTATTCATGTAGGTCAGTAAATATTTCATAGAATCATTTAGGTTGGAAAAGACCCGTAAGATCATCAAGTCCAATTTAAGCCCTTTCTTTCCTGGAAAATAAAAATTTTAGAGCTGTGATCATCTGTTGAAAGTCTGAAGTGATGGAAAGCATGGCAAATATTTGAGTACTGTAAAATAGCAGCCAGCATTGCTTATGTTGAGTGCTTCTTCAGGCTCTTTGTGAAAGGTTGTGAAATCTTGCCCAATATGTAGTAGATTCCCCCTCCCCCCCTTGCTTACCTGGCTCCTCATAATCAAATGACAAACTGAACTAACTCAATAAGAAAGACTTCTCAGAGCTTGCAATATCTCAGAAGTCTTGACTTTGTCCCCAGAGAAGGCTTTTGGTCTCCAGCTGCTTATTCATTTCAACAGTTGACTCAGTTCAGTACCTGAATAGGAACAGTTCTGTGTAGTGGTTTTTTTCTGTCTCAGGTCCTTTCCTACATTCTAGAGACCTTCTCAATGTTAAGTTTGATAGATTAATTTAGCACTTAAAAACATAATTTTATTTCTATTTTCATTTAATTGGCATTTGTATGGACGTTCAAGGGGGCATACACTAGCAAGATGAAGTTGAAATAGCCTAAGTAGAAAACACCCTGGACACATTCAGATTTCTGATTAGTATGAGCTGTAGAATTGCTTAAATACACATGACTTTTCTCCTTTTTAGCTGAGAGAGAAACCATAGCAATGGGCTATGTTCAGGTACAAGGAAACAGGTGAGTCTGAGGCTCACCCTCTCTTAGAAATAAAGATAAACTCAGATTAAAATCAGTGACGTCAAAATGGGATTTGCTGCTTACCGATTCTTAAATATGATTAAAATTGACTTGAATCACTTTGACTAAAGTGGATCCACCCTGAGCGTCTTTGGCAATATTTTTTAACATCTGGCCAGATGTTTTCTGTTGTCATGCCAGTGCAAAGTGAAGCACTGGAGATGTGCAAGCTGCGCAAGAAGCAGAGCACCAAGAGTTTACTGGTTCTTGCTGAACTGATGGTCCGAGACCTGTAGCAGTTCTTTCCTGAGAGCCCAGAAAAATGACCAGAATGCACTGTGGAGCCTAGAAAGGAACCACTAACGATGGTGGGCTTTTCCTTCTTCCCTGAGCATGGGTGGGCACGTGTCACCTCATCCCAAACACTTAGAGCAGCTACTGCACCCAACTGCCTTTCACAGTCATGTAAACGCTCCAGCCTAAAAGTTTCCAGTTGAAATAAGGGAGATAATAAAATTCATGGTCAACAAATATAAGTTAACCCTGCTTTGGACACCTACTTGATTAAACTCATGTTTCAGCCAGAAGGAAGGAATTGCTTTAGTCGTAGTTATTGTACGTGCAGGATTTGGATACCTCAGTGTCAGGTAACAGAATGTTGCCATCTCTTCCTGTTCCTTCCTTCCCCGTCACTTTTATTTAAAGTCTTTTCCATCAGAAGCCAGGAAAGCTGTTGTCTTAAAAGTGCATGAAAGCCCAGACATGCTGAGCAATCGTTGTGCTCACGGGAGGACCTGTTTATTACCTTCTGTCAGCATTTTTCTGTCTTCTGCAGGAAGAACCTCCAGATCACTGCAGCTGCATTTTTATGTGGACAGCCAACACTAGTGCTATAGTTTCATGGGCATTTGTCTTGATGGCAAAGCTGAATTTCTTTCCTTCTGCTTGTAGCTACCTTGCTTGTACTAATACATCTCTGCAGATGTGCTTTGAATGGAAGGTTTATCACATCCAGATGAAAAATAACCATTCAGCTCCCTGAACCAGCCCACAGTGCCAGCAACCACTAAATTATAGCAGTGCAATTGGGAAGGACAATTTGGGAATGAGTATGAACAGCTGGACACAAAGGTTGCTGTAGCTGACCCTGCTGCTGAGAAAAACCCATCTCTATACTGCTCCAGTGAGTAAGAGGGGTAAATCTTGTTTACCAATGCAACCTTGAAGAAAACTTTTGGCAGAATGGAGTTGTACAAAGTCTAGAGGTGTATTAAGTATGCAGAAGTGTTTTGCTGGCAATTAGGGTGGAACAGCTAAACTAATCCATCCCAATGGAGGTGCTCTATGGTACAATACCGTGTATGAAGCAATCATGCACTGCAAAACTGATCTGTGCAGACTAGAGAAATCAGCCTCTCCTCCTTGTCTGAGACCTTGAGAAGACAGTTATTTTAAGAGCATAGCTGCTGCCCTGCCCAGCCATAGAGGTTAAGACTGAAGATGCTGAAGAGGTTTTCCAAAAGTCACCAAGGGTTTAATTACAAGTAGGATTACATTCTGGATATGCAAAGTTTGAGTCTAAATCCCTTGGAGCAGGTTTAGAGGATGAAGATGTGTGCAGGGTAGAGTCCTGCCCTCTGGTTATCAGATCCAGCAATCCCTGTGCGTATGTGGGACAAGTCTGTGTTGCCAGCACGTGTCTCGCAGCCACAGACAAATGTCAGAGCTCATGAATGCTGCTGAACCGGTGCAGAAGTGCCTGCACTCCCCTCAAGCTCTTGAGATTTTGGGATCATTGCAGGCAGAAGCATCTTCCTGTCTTGTGCATCTACATGTATCATGTGTGTGAGCATGAACTGATTCCCAAACCTTGTGGGTGGTCAGTTCCTAGAGTGAGACAAAGGCTTACTCTCTGCCTTTATTGGTAAGAGCTTGAAAGGGAAGAGAACTCTGCTCTCTTGAGGACAGTGACCTTATTAGACATATTCTTCCTACCAAAAGAGAAATTTTGGTGGTAAATATTTTATTTGTGTTTCAAAACAAAACTCCAACTGTTGAATAACTTAAAACTTCTTATTTCTTTGTGTCTGCTGCCTTCTTGGCTTGTGAGATGATCCATTCAGTAAAATGAGCCACTTGGAAACAAATTAGAAGATAGAAGGCAAACAAAACAGTTATATCTATGCAATTAGGTTCTTAAGCAGATGATGCAGCATCGTCAAAGTCCTAGACATAGCTAGAAGCTGCTGTCTTTCAGTGCTGCCTGTGTAGCAACAAAAACTCTTCTTGGACAACATTTCCAGAATAAGAGTCAGGAATACAGGTTCTATGATTCAACTCCTATGCTAACGTTAAATTCCTGCTACAGTTTTCCCTTCACTGTGTTTGTATATGAGCTCTGGAGTACACCATATCTCTGTTCTGCCTTTGTCCAAACATATGGATAACAAAGAAGTTGTGTCTAGAGTGACAGTGGGCCGTGGCAGTGGGTTAAGAGAAGAAAATACTGGGTAAGAGTGCTAATCTACATCAGAACCCAAAGTAATGGATTGATAGCTAATCTTGATGTGTATAAGTCACTAGACCTGTATCCTCCTGAAGGAGAATTGTCTGATGGCTGTGGAAGATAAGTTGACTGTGACACAGCCTCTTCGGTCTGGCATGTGGCACTTTGCACTGCAAAATCCTCCTCCAAGAAAGGTGCTCCCAAGTGCTCCCATCAAGCAGCTGATACAACTCACTGCTTGGCTGTGAGGAGGCTTTGAATCAAGGCCTTCAGAAACAAGAAAAATGTTCAAAAAGCCTCAGTGTTTTGGTTAAGTCCCATTAAACTGCTATTTCCATGTATTGTTTTCCTGTTGCAGCTGGCAAAATATTTCTATGTGAAAAGAAGTGTTTCTTCCAACCTCCCTGCACAGCTTTGTAGCCCAAAGCCTGACATTGTACATGTTTTCACAGTGGTAAGTGATAACTTCACAAGCAGAGACTCAAAGTATTGCTGCAAAAATCAGACAGGAAGACTCAGGGGAGATAAGACTGTATGTTAAACTGGGTGAAATAATGCTGAACGGGGTTCAGGGATGGTTTGGTGGAAGGCATTGGTCTGCCTGTGGTGCCAGGGTTTTGCCAGAGCATCTCGTCTCTGCTGGGAAATCTCTTGTAAAGGGTAGAAGCTAGCAGGATTGCTTCCCTGGCTCTCTGGAGATCAACTCTGTGTCTTTGGCATCCTTCTGCTTCTCAAAGTCCTTGCTGTGCAGGTGGTTATAACGTGGGATCTCTGTGTTACAGCATGTAGGTTTCGCTGGAATTGCAGGCTGTGTGAGGTGGCTGGGACAGGCACTGCAGAGTGAGACAGAACAATAACTCCGATAGGAACCGGGCTGTGGGAACACAAGGCTGAATGACCTCCTAGGGCCCTTGGGGCTATTCTTGTGCTCTTATGGGCATTCGTATCATGCAGACCCTTTCATAAACTCAGCGTGCTCTCAATTCACTGGTTATTTTACTTCCACTGCGAATGCTAAAAAGTCTTTCCAGAGACTGCCTTCTTTTGCTGTTAAACGATTTAATATTGAGCAGAAGCTGCCCACATTTAGACTATTGCTGTGTTCTCGCTGATGTGGCTTCCCCAGGCTTTGTTCCCACTTTATATGCTTATAAAATGTAGTCATATCTCTGTGGTCCCCTGGTCTTATTAAAGGAGTGTTCCAAGCTGTTACGGTCACTCCACCTGAGAAAGACAAGAGCTGTGGTGTGAAACCTGTTGTTCCATCCAGAACACTGTCATGCCAGTAATAGCTACACTGGCAGCAGTGGTTTGGGGCGATACAAGCTGCTTTTGCACTGTTTCCTGCCACTCCTTTGCTACAGGGGTTTTCCCATTATAGATCAAGTCTCTAAGCATAAACATACTATGGAAAAAGGGGCTCCAATTACACCGACAGCTCCTTGGATTGTAACGCCCTGTCCTTTTGCAGTCAGCTGAGTATTTTATGCTGTAGTTTCATCTATTTTTACTTACAAAGGCATCTTTCAGTGTGAGGCTGTATTTTTAGTGTGTGAATAACACAGGTAGAATACCATGCACTGTTGGCTGGGTTTTTTTAGGTAATACAAAGTTTGGTTTATTATACACAGCCCTCATGCTTCTAGTTTTTGTGTCTTTGCAGCAGGGTGGAAGTTGAGGGGGTGCTGCATGCTGTGACAGTTGGGCAGGGAACACGTGGGACGAGATTGGCACCCGTGGGGAGCTGGGAGGCACTGTGGCCCTTGCATATTTGCCAGAATTCTGGGAAACATTATCATTAGTTAAGCAATACTGATATTTAAGCACTCATCTTTGTTTCAGAGCCCTGCTGAATAGGGGCAGTTTAGATAGGGCTCCTATTTCAAGCTGTCAGCTGCTACAGGAAGCTAAGACATAAATTTTAATGATTTTTTCAGCCCTCAGGGTTGCAAAGGCAAGAATATGATTTTCCAAGAGAATATCAGGCCCACTCTGCAGGGAAGGGCTGGGTTAGGGGTGGGCAGCAGCACAGGGTCTCTGGAGTCTTGATTTCAGCATCTATGGGATGGGTCTCTGTCTATATTTAAATTTCAGGAAGGCTGTTGGATAAAACCAGATTTCTGAGAGAATCTTTGAGCAAACACGTCTGATGCTGGACAAGCACAGCCACTGTTGCTACCTTACCATTATCACATCGAGCTGAGCTGAGGTCCCAGCTGGCTACTGCTGCATACGTATACGTCTCCTTAACCCTGCTCCTTTCCCAGGAAAGAGCCAGCTCAGAAAGAAGATCCGTTGCTCCAGGGTATCAGGTACCTCAGCCCTCCCTCCTCCAACACAGCAAAGCAGTCTCCTGCAATCCAGTTAATGGCAGCCAACATGCTCTGTGTTAATCTGTGCGTGAGTTGTGTGTTGGATGCTGGCCAGAGTGTTCGATACGTCACATAAGAAGGCTTTTTCATGCCGTTCTTTTGTTCCTTTTTATCCCTCAATTTTGAGGCCAGCAGCGGTGCAGGTTATACTTGGGGCATTTTTGTGATCAGCACCTTGCAGAGGTGTACTTGCCTCTGTCTTTTCTTGAAGGCAACAAGATCTCAACAGTTTTTTCTCACTTCTGTGTTTTAAACATGCCACATACTCAGTTGTTAATCTACAAATTGTTATTTGTTGGGGAGAATTTGTGTTTGGGCTGGTAGAATTTCTTGGCTGCAGGAAACTTCTATTACTAAAACTTCTTTTGTTTCAAATCATAACACAAAAGGCCAACATTTGTATATGGTTTATTGAGATGAAATGGTATCACACAAGCACATGGAAGAAAGTTGAGCATTATGGCATCAATACCATAATGTTGCAACAAGAAGTTGATGTTGAAATGAATTTATAAATATATTGGAACTAGTTGAAATGTTTTCCTTGAACCTTATGTGTTGGTTTTCTTAATATACGGAGATAAAATTGACATGTTCCTGCAAAACACTTCATTCTGGAAAAACTATTTCCTGTCAGCAAACCCACTTAATTTTTTTTTTTTAACCAGACTACTCGTACCTTGGGGAAATGCAAACGCCGCTTGCCTTAGCCCTGAGCTGTGGCTCTCCTTGTTAATCGTAAAATCATCATAGAATCACAGAATGGTTTGGGTGTGAAGGGACCTTACAGATTATCTAGTTCCAACCCCCTGTCATGGGCAGGGACAAAGTCCAAAATGATGGAGGGAATTGAATAGGTAGAACTAACCCATGGTTGTAAGTATGACAGTGTGTAGTTCCCCCACTTGGCTACCGTATGAAAATGACTGGCCAACTTCGACTCTGGAAAAGCTGCAGTGGGAATTCAGCAGGAGCTGTTCCTGTTTCAGCAGTGCTTTCATCACTGTCTGTTACGTGGGTAACCTGGTCCAGAAATTATGCTCTCACTCTCACCCCAAAGTCGTGGGTTTCCTTGAACAAAGCCCAACAAAGAAAAAGGAAGAACCTCCTTAAGAGAGAAGAAAGGGGAGGAGAAATCGTCGCTCTCTGGCTGTAGCAACCCCACCTCCCGGTTATTTCATCTTCCTTACAAGGCTAAAGCCAGAAGCTTTCCTCTGTGCCTGGGTGCCTTAAAAGCAGGAGAGCAAGCCCCAAGGATCCCAGTGGAGTGCAGCCAGGATGCAGGGCTGACACAGATGGGGAAGGAGGCACTGGCGTGAGCCCTGCAGAGAGCACAGCAGAGGAGGCTAGTGCTCTCCAGAGAAGTGTGACAGTAACCTATGAATCCTAAACCAGGTATTCAGTGATGCAGATCTTCTAAAGAAACGTGAAACCAAACCCAAAAAGAAATCACTGAGGGGGAAAAAGTGCAACATGAGAGGTAAATATATTTTTCCTTGGGATAAACAGAAATGACTGGCTTTATTTTGTTTGAAAATCGTCATTGTAAGTAGGTGTCTGAAATTGCAGACTGAAAAAATGCATTTACTAGCATCTGAATAAAGACTGGTCTGACTCTGACTTTGAAATCAGCACTGGGTTAAAAACTCAGATGAATTGAGGTGACTGAAGAAATTTTCAAGTTGCTCTTTTTAAAGCTTTGTAAAAATCTACTTTTCTGTTTTGCTCTCTCTGCTACTCCTAGGGGTTTTCAAGAAGCAGTATGCATGTTGCTTTGGGGAAAAAGAGTGGCAGAACCAAAACCTAAACTGAGAATGTAATAAACTGTCTCTATTGAAACATCCCAAATGCTCCCATACCCCTGTTTTTGCAATAGTGCCATTTCTTCAGAAAGATCCATGACCTACTGAGCTGGAATGTCTGTTGACATCTGGTTGAGGTAACAGTAGCCGGTATTTGGGATTCTTTTTTTTTTTTTTTCCAGTTTAATTGAAACAAGCTGAGATTGTCTACACATTCTATGAATTGTTTCCGCGCTCTGACCATGTAGTCTCTTTGACGGATAATTCTAGAACTGCCAAATCTGAACTGGAAAAGAGGAAACACCTCCAGACTTCAGAACTGCAGCCCTTCCATGCTGCAGCTCTGACCATGCTGACAGGATTCTAGAAGGGAAGTCAGAGAGGCCAAAAGATGAAAGACTTTGCCCCTTGTCTGTCAGATGGACCGGTACAAGTGTGTTACTACTGACTTTAGTGTAACTGTATTCTTGGGCTTCTGAGTTACATCTTTGCTGTGATGCTAGAGGACTTACAGGTGCTTTTATTCACCAGGTAAAATGAAAAACTGGCCTGTGGAGAAGAGCTGCTGGGAGTTGTGACAAACTACGAGATTGAGGGACTGCTCATCAAAGGCACTGGCTCAGCCTTCCAGCCAGCGCGTGCAGAGGTGTGGGTTCAGCAGCTGAGGATGGAAGTGCTGCGCCGTTCCTCAGTCTTTGCTGCAGAAGTGATGGAGGTTTTTGACAGGTCTCCCACGGACAAGGAGCTTGTGTCCCAAGCCAAGGCTCTCTGCAGAGACTACATAAACTCAAGGCTGATTCGGGCGGGTGTCAGCTGGAGCAAACCCGAGTACAACGTCCCAGTGCCTGGGGGTAAGCTGGCCGAGGTGTCCACCATCCTGCTGAGACTAGGTGAGTCCCTGCCGGTACTGGGGGGGGAACTGAAACTTTGTGGAGCAATTTGCACCAGACTAAGGTTTCTGGAAGAGGCTTTTCAAGTGACGATATAGAGGGTTTTCTTTTCTTTTCTGCTTGGGGCATTTAGTTTTGGTTTTCGTGGTCTTCCCTAAACAGCTCTTTTGCTTGGGTTTCCTCAGTCCCTTGGAGCACTGCTCAGCACAGGGTTTCTGCAGAGCTGCTTTTTTCTGAGGACTTACAACAACTCAAAATCATGATGTGGTCCAAGAAAGCCCAACAGCAAACTAATTCTGTCTGCACAGGACTCCAGCTGTGAAACAGTTCTCACAGTACTTCCAGCAGTCTTTCTCAGCTGGGCATTTTAGGTGGTCTTGCAGTGTTTTCTCCAGACCTGAGTGACTTTGCTGCCATGATGCAATCCAGCAACCGAGCCTGGCATCTAGTAGGGCAGTGCTGCCTCTAGATCTGGGCTTCGGCACTAGCTCACACAGCTGCAAGGACCTTTAATTTGGAGGAAGCTGGCTTCCAAAATATGCATTGGAGATTTTATGAAAGCTGCTTTTGGATGACAGTGTGTTTTTAATCTTCTTTCATCTATCCTAATCATTCCACAAGACCTGAGTTTCTTGCTTTTTGCTGGAGCAGGGAGGAGTTTGGCTGATGTTGCCTGTCATATGGTGCCATTTGGTGCCCCCCTCATGGCACAGCAACTGCGGGGGCTGCAGGGAGAGCAGTCTGAAGGTCATGCCTGAAGGCTGTGATTTGAAGACATGCTCTAGAGCTGTGTATGTACCAGGAGCACCCTCTAATGCTGTCAGTTGCCTGGCCTTTTGTTTTGTGTTACAGCATCCTGTGTGCTCAGGTCTAGCTGCTTGTCTTTTGGGATCCCAGCACCCTCATTCTTGCAGGTTGCTTCCAACATCCCTATTTGCATGCAGGCTGGTGTTTTAGTTCACATCTGGCTTGGAAACTACCACCAGCTTTTGCATCTGATTTAATTACGCCAGAGTTCAAATAAGTCTGGTGAAATAACCTTTAACTGGGCCTGGCAAACTCAGGACCAGGGCTGGTCTCCCCAGTTTCTCCCATTTCTACCTCTGTTTGAGTTCTTTTTAAGGCATAGCTGTCTTTCTTTTAATTGACTTTTTTTTTTTAATTTGTTCTTTTTCACTTTTTCTTTCCTATGCTGAATTCTGTTTTTGTTTCCAGTTGTTGTTTGATCTTTGGGTGATTTTTTTCCTGCTGTTCTTCTGTCAATCTCGCTGCTTCTTTGTCCTCCCTTTCTGCATGGGTTGAGGGTTGAGATTTATTTGCTTTCAACCAGATCTTCTGTGGGTGGCCAGGAACATGTTGAAGGGCAAGCAGGTGGCACACTGGATCTGAAGGCGTCTCCTGGGTGACTCTCCTGTTACTTATCTATGTCCAGATGGAAAGATTTGGCTGATAGTCCTTGGAACTTGGCGGCTTCTCTGAGTAAATCTGTTTGGAGAGCGCCATGTGGTACCTTTGCAACAAGAAGGGTGAGCAGTTCCTCCTCATTAGGATGAAGAGTTTTTTCTGTCCTGTTTCTTCAGGAACTCCACTTGTCATATGGCCCATCCCTTTCTTTTCCCCTTTGCTGCTCTCACCAGCACAAGGCTGAGTGGTATCCAGCCACCTGCCAGGAATGGTAGTCCTTAGCCACTTCCTAAGCAGTGCAACAAGCCAGGCCATTTTTTTCTGCTGTAATAGTGCTGAGAAGCCTGTGGAGATGAGAAGTTGGAGTATTTGTTAGCTGCCTTAGATGTAGAGAGTCCAGTGAACTGACTGATGGGCCAGCAGGGGTGCTGGGCACAGGCAATGCAGTTGCAGTCTTGGGGAGCAAGAGCCCATCAGCTCAGTGAGGCTTAGCAGATAATTAGTGCAATTAATGAGTCAGAAGTGGTAAAACCTAATGATGTGGCAAAATGAGGCACCCCAGACCAAACTGCTGTGTGTGTCAGAGCTCTGGTTTATCTGAACTTGTATTTCCTCTGGCCAAGGCCCAGGGAAGCCGTTTGACCACTGCAATGAGCTTCTGCGCATGGGAACTGTCACTGCTCCCCTGCTGACTTCTCCTTAATCACTGGAGGGAGGAGAAGCCCCAGAATTGCTCTAAATGTTGCAAAGTCAGACATCTGAACAAGGGCACTGAAGATCAGCACCAATGTAACGTGCTGCAGGAGAGGTCCTGGGACTGCTGCTGGGACAGGGAATGCTTTCCCTCCGCAGATGCTCCTGTCTGCCCTGTGCCTTGCTGTAGGGTGGGGCATGTGTGCTTCCAAACAGACCCTGATCTCATCTGGGGCCTCCAGGCACTGCCTATTAGAAGCTGTAACTATGGCAGGCTACCAAGTGCTGATCCCAGCCTCCCGTGCCTCCCTCACAGCTAACTAGGGCTATCCCCATTTCCTTACATTTACCGGGAAGCCTTTGTGCTGCCTGTGAGGAGAAAACAGCTGTTGAGTAGTGCAGCTAAGGTTTCTTCTTATCGGGGCTGACCATGTGTTGGCAGGATTTCCTCTTGCCATTAGACTGGGACAATCCCATACTCAGAAAGAGCCAGGAGAGCTCAGCTGTGGAATTCTGTAGAGCTGGGTTTTGACTGTGCTGAGTGCCAGTTAAATGAATTAAGGACCAGCTAATGACTCTGGAACAAGCTCCTGATTGCGGTGGCATCTTCCATTTTAGCTCCCATATAAATGAAATTTTGAGGAGGATCAGTTGCCCTCTGGCTGGGACAAGTCACCTGGATCTTGCAGTGGGAGGTAAAGCTGTTGGGATAGCTCTTCCTCTTCCCAGAGCACCCTTTGCGGAAGAGCACAGTGTGTCCTAAATCTAAGCCGTAGGACTCTCTGTGCACAAAGGACCTTGATCTTATGTGATGTGTCGTGTCATGCTCCTACAGCAGCCATGAAACCATCATTAAATATCCATGATCCCCTACAGAGAGCGAAATTCCTTGGTTGTTTTGCTACAGAGGAAAAGCTTTACTGTTATTTCCCAAGCTCCATTGATCAGTCCTGTGGGAGGAGGTTCTCTGTTTGTCCTTAGTAATTCCATCTTGGTCTTCAAGCTGGCCTGACACCTCCAGCCATTTCCCAGCTGGGAAAAAAACACTCTGGAGGTGAAAGCATATGTCTCTGTGTGTCAGGAACCTTGCTCCTGAGGAGTCAGGCATACAAATGAACATCACTTTAACCTTTTGGAGGAGAGAAAGAACTCCAGATCAGTGCTCTGCCTGTGTGAGTGTAAAACAGCTGAACTGAGAGTCTGTTTGCTCACTTAATGTTGTGCAGCTCTGGGTGGATCCTTGGCTTTCATCAGCCTCCAGCATTCTTGAGTTGCTCTCATGTGCTTTCAGGCGTTTTTGTACATGCCTGATGGGGTGCTGGGAAAGGGCGTATCTCTCAGAAGCTTACATGGATGTGCATGCCTCTTTCTCACTTCTGAAATAAAATGAGATGGCTTTGCTTATCTGGAGACTGTCTCCTGTGTTGAAGGAAAGCCAGGCAGCCAGCCTGGGAACAGCATTTCAGGGATTACTGCAGCTACACCACTGACACAGGGCCATGGGCTGTCCCCACTCTGTTCAGAAGTGCCAGGCACGGGGCATATTGGGAAAGGAGGGTGCAGGTGCTAGGGAATTGCATCTAAACGACCCTAAGCACTCTGCTGTCTGCTTAAACTCGGGTGGAGCTGTGGTTCAGTCTGTTTGGCTGAAGGGATCTGTGGGGTGGCCCCAACTGTAGCTCCTACACGGTGAGAGCATGCCTTGGTGTTGTGTGTGCTGACTCCTGGCTGTTTGTTCCCAGGGGATGAGCTGGAATACATTCGCCCCAATGTCTACCGGAATATCGCCCGCCAACTGAACATCTCGCTGCACTCAGAGACGGTGGTGACAGACGCCTTCCTGGCAGTGGCTGCCCAGATTTTCACTGCAGGTAATGTGCCTGGACACATACACAGACAGGGCTGGGTGGAAAAGGACAGGATGGAGCCACCTGTCTCGGAGAAGGCATGTTTCTGGGATAGCCTGCAAGGTGGAGCCTGGTTTCTGAAAGGGCTGTGGGCAGTTTGGCAGTGTGCCCTGCTTTAATGATTTAATGAGAGCTCCTCTCAGCTCTGTTCTGGCAGGGAAATGCCCTGTGTTGTTATATCCTCCCAGCAGGTTCTGGCTCATTCTAGAAGGCACCTCCTGCCCTTCCTCGATAGGAGGTGGTGTTACCTCATTGCATGGGTAGGTCACTCATTCCAAACTCCTTTGCTCACCATTGGCAACTGCAGAAGGTTCATTGCATGGGAGTCTCCCTTGTTCCAGCTCATGCTGCTGATGCTGGGAGCCAGAACCAACTCATCACAAGGAAGTTCCTCTCCTCCTGGCTTCCTTTCCCACAGCAATAGCCAGAGCTGCGATGGAGTCTGATGTTCCTCCTTTCTCATATTGGTAGAGTCTTGGCCCTGAAGGCTGTTCCAGACGGGCAGGTGCTTTGAACTTTCTCCCTGCTTAGATGTGAGTGTTCTGCTGCTGCTGTCAGACTGGTTCCAGCAGTGATGGTCAAAAGCAAAGATATGCCCTGTGCTGTGTTCCTGCAAGGGAACCTCAGCCTCCCCTGGAAACAGTCCCTGCCAGTGACTGGAAATGCAGCCTGTGGGAACTGAGGGAAGAGAAGCCTTTTACACAGACATTTGTATCAGGCAGGTCCTGACATTGTCCTAGGTTTTCTACAATGTCTTGTGTTGTCTGTGGAAGGACAGTAGATCTTAGAGACTGGAAACAAAACCAAAAAAAAAAAAAAAGGAAAACCAACCAAAGACAGCAACTTGCATAGCAGTGTGAAAGCACTGGAACCAGTGACAATGACCTGCCAAGTGTCACAGGACGCAGTGACTCTTGTCACACTGGGAATAGTTACTACAGTATAGAAGTCCAGGCTTCTGTTGTACTTTCAAACAAGCTTCCTCACTTAAACCCTTTTTCTCTTCACAATCAGCTATGCTTCTTTTTGCAGAACCACTGACACCCTGGAGAAGCCTTGAAATGGAGAAGGTGTGAAGTGTGTTGTGGTGGAGAGAATGGATCCTCCCTAGAATCACAGCAATGGCAAAATAGATCTCCAAGAGGGACTGCTCAGGCAGGGCTCCTGGCAGGTCAAGCAGGGCAGATTTACTCCCTGAGTTAGGGGAAATTGATGCTGTGTCATAGGAAATGGATGGAATTGGATTGGGTGGCTGGTACTGCAGCTCTCAGCAGCCTTTCAGAGATGCCTGGGATGCAGACTGCCTTTACACAGGGCTGGCCTGGGAGGTCCTGTGAGCTCAGAAAGCAAGAGCCAGACAAGTATAGCAGGAATGTCTGAGTGTGGCTGTGTTCAAAGGGCAGGTGCCCTGTCTTGTCACTTGGTGCTGAGCTTTACTTGCTTAAAGGATTACAGAAAAACAAGGGTCAGGTTGGCAGGCTCAGGTATGTGCATTGCAGGTGAGTAGGTGGTCTTCTTAAATGACTAGAGCTGACTAGATCAGAACTGGCCCACCTCCAGTGACACAGGAACCTAAGCCAGAAAGGTGGATGGCTGCAAGTGGAGCAGACTATGTGTGCTGCTAAGCTGCATAAACATGATGCTGGGGAGAAAGCCCTGCTGCCTTCTAGGAATCCTGCCCTCAATGCATATTGACAAATTCATTGAGAGCTGCATTTTTTGGCGCTCTTCAGCTTCTCAGCTCAGGAGTCAAACGCAAGGCGTGGATGGTTTAAAATTAAAGCTAGGAGTCATAATTCTTGGTACAAAACCCTTGGTTTTCAGGGTAGTAAGAATGAAATCTGAGCTCAGCCCTGTGAGGCTGGCAATGCTGGAGACTTTGGGAGCATGGTAGAAACCCAGGCTCAGGCTCTGTTGCCAGTGCTGCTCCTTGTCTGGGGACACCGTGCAGCAGAAATGGCTGGCGGTGGGATGGCTGCACAGGGGGTGGATTCAAACCTTCCCAGTGCTCTCTATGCCTTGTTTTTAGTTCTTTCTCATCTCTGCCACTCTGCTGGGGGTTGTGTATTCAATTGCTTTTATCAACTTGTTATTGTGATTTCTCTTGGTAGAAGTTGCTGAGTGGCAGAGGAGAATGCTGATTTTTAACATTCCTGGATCCTACTGCAGTCTCAAGACTCAGCATTTAATGCTAAATCCAGCAAATCAGAGTTGGCTGTGACAGCCAAACACTCATTCCTTACTTCTTTTTTTTTTTCATAGTTCAGAGGAAAGAGGCTCTTATTGAGCAAAGGAAACCAGACATTCAAGTTCTGTCTGAGTTTTCATACCAATTACCAAGGGCTAAACCATCTCAGGCTGTTTTTCACTGTGCAGTTTATTAAGAAAACAGCTACAGTCTGGCACTGCAGTGCCTAGACAGCCTGGGGAGTCCCACTAGTCACTCACAATGCCTTTCCACAAGAGAGTGGGGGATTTTGATCCTTTCTTGCTGGAGAGGTTTTCTCCTTAATCTCTCACATGTCTGTCTTCCACGCTCCAGTCTGGTTTTGAGTCTTTACAGTGTAGCTCTGGCTGTGCTTTTTCCTGTCCCTGCTGTCTACGAGTCTTGACTAAGCCCTGGGCAGCCTGTTTCAATGCCTGACCACCCTTTCAGTGAAGGAATTTTTCCTAATATTCAATCTAAATCTCCCCTGGGGCAACTTCAGGCGATTTCCTCTTGTCCTGTTGCTTGGCATCTGGGAGAAGAGACTATGGTAAAGGTCAAGCTATATTTTGCTCCCCTGTTTCCATGCAACCCATTAGTTCTTCAGGGTGAGGAGAGCTCATCTGTGTGGAGATGTGCACCACAGAGCCCTGATCTGCTTTGGATGGTGAAGGACCTGCAGCAGCATCACCTCTGCGATGTTACCATTGGTTCTGGTGTGTGCTCCAAAGCTGCTCTGCAGGCAGCAGGAGACTCTGCCCTGACTTTACAGGTTGTGGATTGGGGCCTAGCTGAGCTGACATTTACATTAGCTATTTGAATAAATCCCAGAAGGAAGGGGTCACTTGGTGGAGAAACAAAAGTAGAAAAGGGACAGGCGTTTTCCTTTCCTAAGGAAACAGTCCCCTGCTGTTTGTAAGAGCTGCTAGGCTGGTGAAAGACTGGATGTGGCACTCAGTGCCATGGTCTGGTTGACAAGGTGTTGTTAGGTCATAGGTTAGACTCCAGGGTCTCAGAGGTCTTTTCTAACCTAGTTGATTCTGTGATTCTGGGGTGGAGCGAGATGAACTTTGAGTTCCCTTCCAGCCCAAACCTTTCTGTCGTTCTATGGAATGCTGTTAGAAATGCATCCTACTGCTCCCTCATTGCTTAGGCCTTAAGACTCGAGCTCCCTGCCTTGTGCACATCCTTCTTGGCTTCTTTCTCTCCACCAAAGCATATTGTGTCTGGCTGTATTCTTCCAGCTGTTGAAATGTAGCACTGGATCATGTTTCTTTTAGGTCTGACTTGTGAGTGAGGCTTTGATGCCGAGTGGAGCAGAGGGAAGTTTATTTGAGTAACCTTGGGTAGTGTGGTGCTCTGAGACCGCACAGCCATGTCTCATGGCTTCTTGAGCTCTCCCCTGGGGCAGGCAGGCTCATATGAGCAGGAACACTTTCAAGAGCACTCCTCTCTTGCTAATTCATTTTCCCCTGGGCTCGCCAGTGTTTACATACTTTCGACTCCATGGCTGGCCTTGAGTCTGCATCTTGTATTTCTTATTTTTTATAATACCTTCTAAGCAGCTCTTCACTTTTTCCATATCCTTTTGTTCCATCTCTGTGAGCAGAAGTTTTGGAGGTTTCTCTGTTTTGATCATTCCCTTCTGGACCAGTTTTCCATTCCCTGTTGTTGTTCTCTCCTGTGCATGCTAGTCCACACAGTGGGAAGGCCTATGAATGGATTGTCTTGCCTGGTGATGTGTGCCCATTTCACCCAGCATGGATGGCAGCCAAGCCTTTTGAGGAATTTGGAGCAAGATGATGTGTCTTCGCTGCTCATGTACACTGGCCAGATGCAATTCCAGCTTATCCTGAGAGATGCCTCACACTAGTGTCACCCTGAAGCTGGCCTGGACATCGTGGCAGACAGAGGCACTGCCCTTTCAGTAGACTGTGCTCCTCTGCCTCTTCCAAGGGAGTCCTTGAGAGAAAAAAGTTAATGGAGCTGGTGTCCTGGAAAAGTGCAGAGGAGGGCTGCTGAGGCACGTTCCCCTGTCCTGTCCTGTCCTGTCTGGGGCTGGATGGCTTCTGGAGCCCTCCTGGGCAGGGGGACCAGCCACAGGCCCCCTGTGGAGATGTCTGCTCTTCCTTTGTTTCAGAGCTCCCCTACATCAGGTGAGAACAAGAGCATAAGCTGTGTCCTGCTGTTGCAGGTGAGGAGCCCAGCCAGCTGTCTCCATCTTCTGCCTCCAGCAGTGACAATAGACATATGAAAATCAGGAGGCAATTTCCTCCCACCCCCCGCCCCCATGACCTGGCTGTGCTGGTAACAGGAAAAGCAGACTGAAAGATTGGTTTGACCCTGATGGACATGCTCTGGAGAGAGGATGTGACCACCAAGCCCTCCACATCCATCACCATGATAAGCACTGTCCAACAGCTCATCCTCTTTCTGCTGTCCAGTGAAAGGGAGAGGGGTTCTCTCCATGTGCCGGGAAAGCCCTCACCTTGTGCAAGTCCTGCCGCAGGTACCACTACGGAACAACCTTGACAGGGAGGCTGCAGCTGAAGGGCTTCCTTGCCATTCTCCCTGGACTGATGTGTCTTAGAGTAAACTGCTTTCCTGTGTTCTGGGCAAGTCATGGGTCTCTTGAGCCTTTATCTTTTTCATCAGCTGTGGATGCACTTTTCTTCTGTTGGAAAGAGAAACTTGGGTTTAAAACTTAAACAAGACTGCAGCTGTCTTTCTGTACCAGAGTGACCTCAGCCCTGTCAGTCTTCATTACTTCCATGTAAATATCTCAGAGCTAATGGACTTGCTTCAGATACTTAAAGAGTGTGGTCAATAAAAACTTGGGAATAAGCCAGTGAACTCTTCCCTGGAATTTTGGGTAACTTTGGTTCATGAAACTCGAGATTTGAGGATCCACATTTCTGCAGGGATGGAGAACTGTATAACTGACTTACACTAAAGCTGAGTATAAGCCAGTCCCAGAGATATCATCAGCAAGGCGTGTAACCCCTTAAAGCTCCTTTCATTAGGTAGAGACATACCTGCACTGAGACTCTTTCTTGCTGGGAGAACCCCTCTGTCTAGTGTTTTCTCATGTGGTTTCATAGTCTCTGGCTCATTCTGCTGGCTGTCATGGTGACACACAATGTGAGAAAGGCAGATAAATAGTGTGAATGCCACACAGGCAGTGAACTTCCTGAGTGACAGCTCCGGGGAAGGGACACTGCAGGGCCTGCTCGGCAAATAAAGCCAAGACAAGAATAGCGGTTGCTTTAGTCGTATTAATAACTTCCTCTGATCTCAGGGATAGTGCTGGGGAGGAACAGTATCACAGGGGACACTGAGCTACTGCTGTCACTCTTGCTGCAGAGCCTCACGAAAGGATCAGCTGTAGATTTTGATCTTACATTAGTCATGAGTGAAAAGTGGCTTTTTTTGGAACACTGAATAGATTTTCACCAGTCTAACAAGGTATTCCTGTGGCCGACATTTGAAGAGTTCTTCTAAAGTTTAGTACTTTTTTTATTTAAGGAAAAAAAAGGAAAGTGATTCTTAAAGGTGTTAGTGTGAGTGTCCCTTTTGAGTCACTAAGTGGAAGAACTGTGGAAATGCTCTGAAATCTGCATGTTTTTTGAGGAATATGGGGTGCTCTGCTGCAGCGAGAACACCTGTGAGGAGGCTGGAGCTCCATCCCAGAGATAGGAGTGCCTGGGGATCTGAGAGTGCAATAAAGGAAAGAGGGAGACTCTTCACCCCCTTTAAATTGTATTTTTGCTTGCTGAGTACATCCAGTTTTCTGATGGTGTGTTTAACCCCTCCAGGTCCTCAAATCTAGTCGCTGAACAAATCTTTCCATCCTCTCACCCGTTTTCTTTCTTGTTGCAACCCTGTAGAACAGTTCTGTGTGGTTTTTAAATACTGGGCTTTCACCAGGCTTCTGCTATGTTTGGGAAGAGACCTTGGACAGATTCCATAGAGACCTAACATTGTAAAATACTTCACAGTATGCTCGATAAATATGGCTATTCCAGATAAGAAAGCAGAGGGGGAATTCAACTTCCTAGCCAATCCAAAGGAAATCCATGTGCCATTGTGCAGTGGTAGTTCTGCATGAGAGCAGAAGAGTTGCATTTCCAGGTCACTGGTCCTGATAAAAGCCTGATGAGGGACAACTGGCTGTGATGTTTGAGCATAAAGGGTTTATGCCCAGTGGTGCTGGTAAAGCGTGGGAGACACCCCAGGAAGTTGGGTGGTACCCAGAGTTGAGCTCAAGCGCCTGTCATTAGCACTGACAGGAAGATGACTGCTGCTGGGACAATTTCCATGGAGCCCTTGCTGTGGGCAAGTCAGCCTGGCAGGAAGTCTGTCCTCTGGGAGATTGGATAACTGACTGACCCTACATCCCTGCACTGCCCTCAGTGGGGTAGGATAGGCAGTGTTAAAAATTGTAGGCAGAGTGGCCAAATTCTTAAAGCTACCAGTTTTTCAGGTGGAGACTGAGGTGTACTCCTCACATAGAGGAGGATGCCAACACTGATCAACAGCTTCCTCATGAGGGGAAGAGGAAGGGCAGGCACTGTGCTCTCTGGTGACAGAACCCAAGGGAATGCATGAAGCTATGTCAGAGGGGTTAGATTGGATATTAGAAAAAGGCTCTTCACCTAGAGGGTGGTTGAGTACTGGAACAGGCTCCCCAGGGCAGTGGTCACGGCCCCAAACCTGCCAGAGCTCAAGGAGTGTTTGGACAAGGCTCTCAGGCACATGATGTGATTGTTGGGGCTGTCCTGTGTAGGAAAGGGGTTGGTCTTGATGATCCTTGTGTGTCCCTTCCAACTCAGGATTCTGTGAATCCTATATTCTAGCTGTGATTTTGTGAACCCTCTTGGCCCTGTACCTTTGCCTCTCTTTTTTGCTTTTGTGCCATGGAAGAACTGAAGATGCTTATCTCGTGTGCTTTGTGTGTCACATTGGGACAGTTTTCTCTCATCTAGAAAAAAACAGGAGCGCTTTGTCTAAAGGGTGTTAAAGAGTTGTGCTGATGGCAAAATCCACAGGTTGTTCAAACTATTTGAATTCCATCACCTTCTGTGCAGCATGTGCGTGGCTGGGAGCCAGTGGCAATACGAACCATGGTGGTGCACTTCTCCCCTGCCCTGGTGGTGCCATTGGGCTGCTTTCCCCAAAGCTGTTCCCCCAGTGCTGAGAGGTGGTCAAACCATACCAAGGGCAGATTATTTCATTCTGCCTCTTGGTTTTGGAGAGTTTTCCCCAGCTCTGGTCCCCTAGTATTTCTTTCCCCCCACAGTAGAGAGCACGCAGAACTGTGGCTGCGTTCAGGCAGCATGGGCATGTGTTAAGAAGGAGAGGCGTTTCCTTTGGTTATTCAAGACTGAACTCTGTGTGTGTGTAAATCTGAATGACATTTCTTCTTTTCTCAGGCATAACATGGGGCAAGGTGGTGTCTCTCTACGCCGTGGCAGCGGGGCTGGCAGTGGACTGCGTGCGGCACGCGCAGCCAGCCATGGTTCACACCATCGTCGACTGCCTGGGAGAGTTCGTCCGCAAGACCTTGGTGACGTGGCTGAAAAGGAGAGGAGGCTGGGTAAGAAATGCTGTCTGATCAAACTTGCTTCTGCACATGCAGACCAGAAAACATCCCAGTTAATGAAAGTGGGAGTGTCCCCACTGCAGCTTTATGCTGAAAAAGGCTGTATGAGATTCTCTTCCACAGCCCTGTGGTCACCTCTGTCCTACTGACACCTTGTTAGACTTACATGGATCTGTTACTGCTCCTGCCCAGTGTAGCTGAGCCAAGATAATTCAATCCTGGCCCACCAGCACCTATTCCTGATCTTCTCTGGACCTAACAGCCAGTCACAGTCGGAGACTGCAAATAGGGGTCATTTCAGTGATGCCCTGGCACAGGTTGCCTAGAGAAGCTGTGGCTGCCCCATCCCTGCAATTGTTCCAGGCCAGGTTGGACAGGGCTTGGAGCAACCTGGTCTAGTGGAAGGTGTCTCTGCCCTAGGCAGGGGTTCAAACTAGATGGTCTTTAGGGTCTCTTCCAACCCAAACCATTCTCTGATTCTCCTGTCCAGCTGTTTTCCAGAAACTGAAAAAAACAAGGCTTGCCAATTTAACTCTCCTTTCGCCTTTAAGCATCTGATTTCTTTGGTCTCTATACCCATTGGGAGCATTGGCTCCTGTGGAGGATTGTTTAGAGTAAGAACTTTACTTTGGTCCTGTGGAATAGCCAGACACCTTTCCAGTGGCTTCCCCAGCAGACTGGGATGACTGGCTGGCAGCTGGGTGGTGCATGTATGTACCAGGTTCTGTGTGCCTGTCTGGCAGGGACATGGACACTCCTTGGAGCAATAAAGCTCGAAGTGCTTTGGTGTGCTGCCAGGAAGATGCTGCCTGGAGCTAAATACTGCCCTATGACACCACTGAGCTCATGGGACATCTTGTTCCCAAGGCATGTGCTGTTTCCAGACTGAGCCACAGCAGCAAATTCCCTCTTTTCCAAGAAGTGAAATTTATTCCTGAGACGTCAGGAAATGGTCAGGCCCTTCCCACCTGCACCAACCTGGAGAGGCGGGGGACGTCCTTTCCCAAACTGAATATTGCTCCTCTGTGCTCAGACTTCCCAAGTGTGCCTGTAGCTGGTTCAGTCACCTGATTTCTCCAGGAGTGAAGGCACCTTTTTCGGTGAAGAGCAACTGGGAGAGTAGCATTGTTCTGATTTTGGATCCCTTGCAATTACTAAGTGCCAATCCTACCTTAAATCATCCCTGCCCTCTCTGAAACTGTGTCACCTTGAGGCCAACTGACTCAGGTGACTGGTTGTTTGGGCTAAAAGTAACCTTTGATTTGAATGTCCTGATCTATTCCGTTTTGCATCCACACAACTATTTCTGCCGAGGCAGGTAAAGAGGATATCCTGGGATTAAGTAGCACTGTTCCTGCCTGTGAATACCTGTCCCTGCCTCAGTGTTATTTGAGGCTTACTTTAACTTTGCACCTGTAGAGCTGCTTGAAATGTGTTCTCTGAAACAGTTTTTCCTTTGGAAAAGATCCAGTTTCATTAAAATGGAAATGTTGCATAGGAACTTGTCTCCTTCTAGTTTCCAACTATTTTTTTTCTTTGTTTTGGTAAAACTTGCATGTTCTGATAAGCTAGCATCTTGTTTTAAGTTTTCTATTACTTCATTAGAGTTCAAAACAGTTGTTTGGATACTTCCAAAAGGATATTTTTGGAAAGTTTGTCGCAAAGCAGACAAGCTGCAAAACAAGCTGTGACAAGGGGCTATTTGCCCACCAGAAATGAAGGGCCCTTCAAGTCTGGGGGAAAGCTACTAATCTTCCTGCCATCTTGTGCCGTGCTTCCCTGAAAGTTCTTTCTCTTGATCTGCAGGCACTGCAGCAAGGTATTTCCCAGCCCTGTTCACTAAGAGGCCAGACCAAACAACTCTGTGATGGGGACCCTGTTGCCTACTGTGTGGCCTAGCTGGTGTTAGTTTGTCTTGGCACAAAGTCCTTGTTTCCCCTGTGCACATGGCTCCCATCAGCTCAGATGGAGGCTGCCAAGAGTAACCACTGTGCCCCGAGCTGGTCCAGAAAAGCCACTGTGGAGACCTTGGAAAGGCATATGAAATTCTCCGCTCAGCAGTGGGTCCCCACACTGCTTCCACGGGGTGGAGAAGACCCTACCCCGCAAAACCCAACTCAGACCTCCTCAGAGGAATGAAGAAAGTTTGAACTTCTGAGGCATCATCTCTCCCTGTGGAGAGTTTGCAGCCTCAGTAGTGGCTTTACAGTAGAATAGAAAAACTTTAATTTTCTTAGCAGCATTTGCTACAGAGCAGTGCATGTGACTTGAACTTGTTTGAACAATTAATACAGAAGATCAAACTGCCATTGCAGCACTTTATCAGTGCCTGACAAGGCTCAAAGACCTGCTTTATTAAGTCGCTTTGAAGTTTTCAATTCCAGTGCCTTATCAGGTATGCTTGATTTGGATAAGAGCAGCTAAGGCAATTGTTATACAGCTGAGCAATTTTGCTTATCTAAGCAAGCCCCATACAAATTTGTAAATGCTTCTGAGTGTAGCTCCTCTTGATCAGAGCGGTGAGCCCATTGTCTTTGGGAGAACATAGCAGGGCTTTAAGGAGTTCACATTTTCTCATCTGGCAGTTAACCCTCTGCAGCTGTAATCAACCCAGTGTGCGTATTTGGGCCATGTGCTGGCTCACATGAAGCGCTTACGTCCTTCAGAGCTTATGTTTCTCATGGATCAGGTACCCTAACATGCATGTTCAGACAGGTACCTGCACGTCATGACTTCTTCTCAACTAAAGGCACATCTTTGTCTTAAACAAAGACTCTAAAATTGAACAGGCTGAATCAGTGAAGACTTTTTTCAAATGCAAATAGGGTGAATGTGCTAAGTCATCTCTGAAAGTATTCAAGGAGACCCACTTTACATTCCTCCACAAAACAGATAAAGTACCTATAACAACCAATACCACACTGCAGCATCTTCTGTTAGCTGCCTTGGCTGTGTGCTACGTTTGCTCATGGTTATTTGCTATAAGCAGCAGTATTTCTACACCTTGGTGCTGACTCAGCTTCCTCCTGTCATCCTGTTTTTTCCCATCCTTACGTGCCTGTATTCATTCCTCCTGCAGTCTCTGCTTGTCAGTTATTCATGGGCTCAGCATCTCCTGTTGCTCCCAGGAGATCAGTGGAGCGGGGAGCTGCAGCATGCCAGCATTCCAGACGCTGTGGGGGAGGAACTGCTGGAAAACATGGCTGCTGTCAGCAGAGCTTTGGTCTGTAGATGACAAAGGGGTCGGTTAGTACTGCTGTGCTCACTAACCAGCCACCAGCATTCGTCCCTTCAGTTGCCTTTTGCTTCCTTCTGATGATGACCAAAGTTGGTGATGTGGGGCTCACCCATGTCTTCAACACAGGCAGAAGGACTGGAGAAGATTATTGGAGTATTCATCATCTCTCGTGTCCTGTTTTGGGGATGAACATCTCAGGGTTTAGAGCCTGCACCCCGTGTTACTCAACCACAGTCCACATCTCCTTGTGCTAGGCTGAAGTTTATCCACAACTCAGTTATATCACCGGCAGAGCTTCTAATATTGATTCCTCCACAAGAAAATGCAATTTTCTTTCTGCCTCTGTCCTGTTCACTTTACCCTCTGGGTTTTTTCCACCTTCTCCTCCCCATGCCAGGTGAGAGCCTGTCTTCATCAGTTTGCTGGGTTGTTGTTATTTTTTATTCATTGCAGGCCAGCTTCTCTTCTTGTTAACACTTGAAACCAGCTGCCCAAGCGATCTTTGAATCTGGCCCACGCGTCTGGGAGGCACCTCTGCCAGCATACACATTTCCACACACAAAGCTTGCATTGCTTTAGATTTAAATCAGGGGTTGGCTTGCTTGATTGTCTTCCAAAGAAAACACTAAGGCAAGAGAAAAAGTGCAAGCAACTTGAGCTGATATTAAACAGGACAACCTCTGGGAAGCATCTGGCTTTACAGAAAAGGATGGGAATGCTGATACTGCCAAAGTTTCCTAGACTTTTCAAACAGGGAAAGAAAGTTGTATTTAGCTATTCAAAGTGGAAAGTGCTGGACAGTCTTCCTGTCCAGCATTTCTTTCCTCAGTGGTGGCTGAAAAGGGGGGACACTTTGCCTTGTTGATGGGGAATGAGAAAAGTGTATTTTGCAGGGCTCTTGGGCATGATTTAATAACTTTTGGTGTGTGGAAGTGTCAGAGCAAGCAGCTGGTGCTGCAGCAGCAGTGGTGTGGTGCTGTGGGTTGTGGGGCTGGGAGAGCCTGCAGCGGTGGCTGATGTGGGCACCTCTCTCTGATGCTCTCTCTTCCCTCCTCATTAGGCAGACATCACAAAATGCGTGGTGAATACTGACCCCAGCCTGCGCTCCCACTGGCTTGTGGCTGCTGTTTGCAGCTTTGGTCACTTCCTCAAGGCCATCTTCTTTGTCCTGCTGCCTGAGAGATGAGTCCGAGTTGCCAAGTGCAGCCCCCCTGCCCCATCTCCTCCCCCACTCCGGAAGCAACGAGAAGTGACTGGAGAAGTAATTCCAGATTGGTAACGGCAATTTCTGAAGAGGAGGAAGAGAAGAACTGGGACAAACAAAAGGCTTGTTCTCCTCTCCCTTCATCTAGGAGCAAATCATCAACCATAGTCTCCTTTTGCAGCCACAGAAGCCTCTCTGACCATTAATTCTTTCAAGAACCTTGTTTCCCCGGGTAACTTGCATGTGTGGCCTGGCTGTTACCAGTCCCTGGGCACGCTGATGGCAGCCATGTGCAGCATGGAATGTCGGATGCCTGTTCCTTACAGCTGTGTTGCATGGTTATGGTAGTGCCAGGCAGAGGGGAGGAGGAAGGGAGAGTTATTTGAAATGGGATAAGCAAATAGGAGAGGGAGAGTCCCTCCTTCACTCCATGTGATTCCCCTTTCAGTCCCCAGACTTGCCTTGTGTTAATTCTTGTGGTCACGTTTGTGCTTAAAGTTCATCTCCTTTACCCCTAACTGACTTGCTGGGCTCTGCCCCAGCACAGCATGGTGGGTTTTTAACAGGATAAACCCAAACATTTTGTCAGCAGGTGCTTCTCCCTGACACGTGTTGGGAATCAGTCAGAGTGGCCGTGTGAGGGGCAGGATGAGAAGGCGGTTGCACGCGATGCAGCACGAGAGTGTGTTTTGTTGACCCCTCCTGCTGCACTCACACACCGTTCAAACAGGAGAGCGAGGGGCAACGCCTTCGAGCAGCAACTCAGGATGGAATCTCATCATGAGGAGAAACGGTTTTTCCAATGCGATTTTGTCGGAGCTAAGCGTGGAAGTAGGAAGGGCCAAGGGGCATGAGCAGAAGTAGGGAAACAGTAAGTGAACTGGCTGGCACTGTGAAGGGGGTGAGCTGTGGCAAAAGTAGCTGATGTATGTTTCTCTGTTAATCTCCTTGGAAGTACAAATTGAAGTCGTCTTTGTGGCAAACAATAAAAGAAATAGGTGGTGTTTCACTATTGCACAGGCTATTGTGTTTGTTTCCAGAGTTAACAATTCCAAAAAAGGCCAGAACAGTGCAGAGACAAACACTCTGGCCATGCTAAAAATACTTCAGCTTTTCCCCTGGTAGAGCATGTTAACGTGTTAAAACTACAACTCACCCAGTTCATGCCTGGAATTTAACCCATGTTGTTGCCATGTCAGAAATGTGCTGTTTTCACCAACAGATGTGGGGCCTTGCTAACATTAGCAGGGAAAGGCTATGGAGCCTCTTCTCTACCAAAGCCTCATGGAGACACCCTGCTCAGTGCCTTGCTTCCAAGAGTGTGGCAATAAACACAGAAAAAACCCCTCCTGGATTAAGAACATGTGGCACTGTGGGAGGTTTTGCTGGGATTTTTTCCTGATTTCTCTCCCAAATATTTAGAGGGATTTTACTCTTCCATCCAGGAGTTACAAATGTGTTTGAGAATAAAGCAAAGCCTTGATTTTTGGTACAATCTGCAGGCAGGATCTCTGCTAGCAGTTAGTAGTGCTGTGCTCTGACCAGCAGAAACCCGAGCAGAGGATGTGTAGGGGTTAGATCCTTGCACATTCCTGCTTTTGGCTGCTCTAGCCCTTTGCACTTTGGCTGATGCCTTGGCATATGGGTACCGGGCCCAGCTTTAGCCCTAGTGCATCCCAGGGAAGGGTGCTTTATCAGCTTGGTCTGCAAGTACGTTGTCAGTAGTAAAGCAATTCTTGTGGGTCAAAACCCTTAAAGGGCAGCCTCCCCCAATCCACAATCCCCCAACAAAACCACTCATTGACAAGGAGAGAGCCTTGCACTCTGCATCAAAGCTGTGTGCTGCCTTTCATAGTGGGTAGGGAGACCTTGGGCTGGATTATACTGATGAAGTTCCCAGAGTGAATGCAGCTGATGTGCACTGAGGTTGGAGCATTTTTATATGTGTAAAGCTTGCAGCAGTTCCCCAAATAAACCCAAACTGCCAAAGGAATATTTAATTTTTTTTCCCTTCCTGATGTAATTATTCTGGCATTAGGGGTTTTGCTGGCACCTCTTATGGTTGGGATTTTCTTCCTTAGATTCTTGATAGATCCAGCTATGGAAATTTAAAGCAGGTACAGAACACATGCTGAACTACACTAATCACTTTTGAGCAGCAGAGAGTATCCCCTTCCATCTGCAACAGAGGCACGAAAAGTTGTCCTAATGGAGCCTGTGGAAAAGTAGACTTTGGATTTCTGGATTTAGATTTTCTGGAAGTAGCCTGGTTGTGTGCAACTTTGGCTTGGACAGCTTCACAACTCATCAAGTCCAGCTTGCCTTATCATGCCTTGTGTTTTATGGAGTGTATGGGAGTTACTGAAGCAGTACAGTCTGACACTGGCACTGGCAAGGCCTCTCTCAACTTAGATGCTGTTTTGAAATGTAATACTTCAGGCTACGGCCTCTTTTTTCAGTAAACTAATGATATCAGAGAGACTACTAAGGAACATAAAGAGTTAAATGTACCAATTAAGTGGATTTAACAAAAAAGATAATGACAAGCCAAATAAAGCAGCATTGCTGGAAAGGAATGTGTGTGGGTGGGAAGGGGGTTACAGAGGCAGACAAAGGCTCAGCCTGGAAACTGCCAATAATGAAGAGGCGATTTTGCTCCCCTCGAACGTGTTTCAGACTTCTCTGGTTTTTGTCTGTCTTCTTGCTAGTCCCTGTGAAATATATACCAAGGCTGAATGGTGTGTTGCTCACCTTGCACTTGGTGTTAAAGGATGATCTTTTGACTCTTCACACTCCTGTAAATAACCACATCAGCACCAGCCTTGCCACCAAAATAAACAGCAAAACAAACAGAATTGCACGTGGAGCTGTGCATTTGGAAAGTAGCAGTCTTGAGCATGACACAGCCAAGTTTTTATGTTGTGTTCAGTCCTAGCTGTAATGTTTAGGTGTTTCGGAGTACTTCCAGAGGTCTTTTACAACCTCAACAATTCTGGGGCTCTGTGATTTTTCTATTCCCTCTTCTCTTTTGGCCAGTGCTACCTGATGAGAGACATCAGGGTTGGTTGTTTATCACCCCAGTAAACATTTTCCTTTTAAATTATTGGTGAAGGTCCTAGGACTAGGTCTAATTTATTTAGTTGTTAAAGAAAACTAAGAAAAAACAAGTACCAAAGTTAGTACTGTAGTACTGTTGTGCTGCTCCATACCAAAAGCCTGATGCTCTTCGAGCATCAGAGTCTGAAAACACCCAAACTAGCTATCTCATCCGTCCCCCCACAATGTTCTTCGAATGATCTGCTTGAGAAAACTGCTCGTAGTAAAATCTGCCCTAATTTTTTTAAGCTGTTTTCTTCACATTGAATGTTCTAAGTGAGACTTAGCTACGCGCAAACCATCTTGAGGGGCTGCTCCCTGTCCCCAGTGATCTTTCAGTCCACTGTTTTTGCTGAAGGGCAGCAGTCATGGGGGTGTGGGGGGCAGACCTCCTCTCAGCATGGGGACACATGGCTTCTGCTCACCCTGTAAGGCACACATAAAATCCAGATGGGCTTTAGCTGTCTTCTGCCTTTCTGTCCCACCAGAAGAGCTGGAAGCATAGGGAAAAGATGAGATAGGGTTGAGTGAAGGTATGGGAAATGCCTGGGAGGAAGCAGAAGGAGGGAGAAAGGGTTGGATGGAGGTGGGGAAATGGCATATAGTATTTTTGTGGTTATGGAGTGTTTTGCAGAAGAGAGTGTCCTGTGTACTACAGCAGCAGGGAATGTAAAGGTCAGAGAGCAGTGCCTGGAGGAACCTGAGCCTCAGCTCTGCTTTGTTGACAGAAAAACTCACATCTAGTAAGGATTTTCCCACCATCCTTCACCTCTGGCGCCAACCTCATTCTCTGTTTGTTTATAGCAGACCTACAGAGAAATACCTGCTTTATCACAAAAGTGAGGAGCAGAAAAGCTGTCTTGGCTTGGGAGTTTCAATGATGAGCATTTGACAGTGCTTATCCTGTCCCAGACATGGTCTTGCTCCAGTCACAGCCTGAGCTATACCTCTCCCATGTCAAACACTGGCAGCAGGTTCACCTTCTTCAAAGCAACTGAAGAAAGTGGTCTCCGTCTTGCAGCAGATGTCACCTGTGTTCCTGCACTGCTTTTTCTCCTGCAAACAGAAAGAAAACAGTCTGTGAAGCCCTTAATTTATCAGACTTGCATCTGTATTATAGACCAAAGTACAGAACAATAGCAACAGGGAGTGAGATTGAGATTTCCTGGGAAATTGCAACACGAAACTTCCTCATTTTCAGACTTCTTCTTTAGACTCTGGGAAAAAGCTCTGCCTAATTTTTTTTTATTCTCCTTTTAACGTGCAAAGTCTGCAAGTGGGGTTTTTTTTGTGTGCATAATTAAACTGAATATGAAGCAGATTGTAAGTCCTTTAGACGACTTTCTGAAAAGATCAGTCCCCGAAGGCGTTCCAACAGCTTTGCCAAGAGCCTTCTGGATGTAGCTCTTGTCAATGTGTGTCCCCTTGAATTTCTTCACTGTCATCATTTTTTTAAGTCTACTATTTATAATTTTATAGGCATAGATTTGCCACAGATTAATTATTCTCTTAGGACAATGTGAAAACAATGCATGCTACTAGATTAATGACAAGAAAACAGCAATTTAATGTACTGCTGGCTGACTCTATAAATTTCTTCTATGCAAGCGGTTTGACAGCTGGAGTTTAAATACTCCCTCTGAAAAGCCTGTAACCTCTTTAACTCTAAACATTTTGACCCACTGGGATTAGGAGCCCCCAGCACAGCTAAACAGAGCGATCCTTGATTGAACTTTACACTGTCACCAGGACCTGGAAGTGCATTGCATGTTCAAGCAGAGTCTGTGGGAAATAGAGTGCCCCAGGGTCAATCACATGACATGAAGGCCATGTACAGGCAAGGTCAGATGAAAAAAAAAAAGCTTCCCCTTCACCGAAGTTAAAGAAATAAAGAGTTAGGAAGGGAATTTCCAGCTTCCTTACAGGCATATTTCAGAGCTTTAACTCAGGAGAAATTTCACCTCTTTGCCCATAGACCAGCAGACAGCACCAGAGCTTGTCTTCTCCATCACTGCAGGAAGACGTGCTGATATATCTCTACTGGTGTCAAACACAATCCCCTGTTGTTTCAAATTTCCACTTCTAGCCCTATCTTGGGACCTTCACTGTTGCTTTTGTTGAGCTCTGTGTTTAAGCAAGATAAGGTGTATTTTTTATTCCCCTTTCCCTGCTGGAACGTGACTTGTGGTGGGTTTGCCCTTGAGTCCCTTTCAGTCATCTGAAGGGCAACTGGTTTGGACTTTGGAGGACTATGGGCAGCATCAAGGACTTTCAGTGTCACTAATCTGATGGGCCACTTGGCAGGACCAGCCCTCTCAGTGTCTCACCTGACTCTCATTAGGCAGGAGCTGGAGATCCTGCAGCCTGTCCCTTCTATGCAGATCCATTCTCCCAGTGCTCTGTGACACTGTTCAAGCAACATATAGCCACCTGAAAGTTGAACTTGAAGCCCTGTCAGCATCATGGTGTTGCCTTTTCACTCCTAACGTGGAGGTGTTAGTTGGGGGCTGTGCAGTGGTGACCACAAGGACAGTTTGTTCCCGGTTCCCACCAGAGCTGAGCCTGGATTTTCTGGTAATCTAAGAAGAGGATTAAAGCCCCCCCAAAATAGTCTTTTATTTTGATCTCCTTGGCACTTCAAAAGAACAATTAAATCACTCTTAAGCTGCTAGAACATACTTTGCTCTCAGTTCCTCAGCCAGGAATGGCCAGTCTGTCCTTTTTAAGCCTGCCAAGCATCTGCCAGCTAACTCGCCTTGTGCTGTCAGCTTTCCCTCTCAGTTCGCTGGCATTGCTCCTGAGCAAAGGTGTCTGACCCTCACGGCCACCTGACCCAGCAGGTTGTTTTCCCCCCCAGAGAAGGCAACCCTGTGCAAACCATGTAGTGTCTGCAGCAGAGTCAGGTGCTCCCCCAAACAGCATCGTGCCCCACTGCCTGGTGTGTTCTCCCTTTCGTTAGGGCTGATGCATGCATTTATACAGGGGGGGAAAGGAAAAAGCATGGCTGGCATTTGAAAGGGAGCAAACAACTCCAAGGGTTGTGTTCAGAGCCTGTCCTGCTGCTGAAAGGCTGCTGCCGTCAGGGTTTGGGTACACATCACAGGCACTCCCTGGCTGATGCACACCACAAACCTGTAATCTGTGGCTAATGGTAGATTACTTGAAGCTGGGAAAAGGTGCTAGGAATATCTGTGCCCTTGGGGTTTATGGCTTAGCTGGAGGAGGAGAACAGCACTACTAAAAATACTTACATGTTCAAGCTCACATTTTGTCTCTGAGAGCAACGGATTCACAGTCGAGCCCATGCTGTGTATTATTACAAGCAATAAATTTGGAGGCTGGAACTAGCTGGAGCTAAATTATGAGGCGCCCTTCCCAAAGTCTGCATCACATCAGGGGGACAACTGGAAAAATTGCGCAGCAGATTTGCTTATATTTAAAGAGTTTAATAAAAATAAAGAAGATAGTAGAATGGCTTGTATTGACTTTTACTGATTCACCACCTTGAGGATTTCTGGAGGCATGAAGAATGGATGGAGCAAGAATGCTCTGTGGGGCAGCTGAGTGGGGTGTTGTGCCATCAGAACCAGCAGAAAGGTTTTCCTGTCTGTTTTAGGCTTCAGTTCCAGTTTCAGAACTGGAGCTGGAGGAGAAGGGGCACACAGCCATCCCGGGATGGGTGAGGGCACAGCAGCTGGGAGAAGGCAGCCTGGCACCCAACCCCAGGGCTCTGGCCCTTTGAGTGGCTGCTGAATCTCCTGCCAAAGGGCTGTTTCTATTTGCTGCCTCCCACAGCAAACACAGCTCCAGGGCTGAGCAGAAACAACATCTTGAGGACACCAGGAGCCTGAACTGTCAACATGCCAAGATAATTGTGCAGTAACTTAAATCAGTTTATTTAGGAGTTCATAAAATGTAAAGCACTGAAGGAAAGGAGAAGACAAAGCTGTAAGGGTGCAGTGTGGTCCAGGAGTATCCCATGGATTCACAGTGTACTTTCCAAAACCCAGTTATCTTGTGGAGACAGCTTCTTAGCAAGAAGCATTTGTTGACTCCATATAGTTCTCTCTGCAGACATAAAAATTTCAATCAGCCACACATTTGAAGGGAAGAAGACCAGCTGAGAAAACATTTGCCCTTTTTCAAAGAGCTTTATTTACTTTAGGATCAGAGTGATTTAGCATGGAGGCACCAGCCGGGGCTGGAGGCAAAGCTGCACTTCCCTTGAAGAGGGAGTTGAGGATTAGATCAAAAGTGGAATTTAATCCTGGTATCTTTCACTTGAAATATTTAACAAAGTGCCTCCAATTTACTTTCAGCAACTTCTCCAAGAACAGTGATGTCCTCAGGCTTTGAGGGAGTGAAATACTGGGCCACTTGTCTGGAGGAAGCGAGCCATGTGCATGGCCCTCCCTGCCCCATTACCATGGGTAGAGGTGAATGTTCCCATCCCATGACCAGAAACCAAGCAGAGAAAGAAGAGTGGAGCACCAAGGGAATGAACAGGGTGATTTAATATCCTAGAACTGATGCACAAAAGACCTGAGGCTTGAAGGGATCACACAGGACAGCACAGCTGACCTCTGTATTTGCAGGGCACATCTCTCCCAGGCTGATTCTGTTTGTAGAGGGAGTCTCTTCCTTCCCTATGGGCTTAGTGCTCAGGGTGCTGGCTCTGGGACAGGCAAGGGGTCCTGGCAGAGTTGGCTCTACACTGTGGTGGCATCACTGATGCCAACATTGGACAACAGCCTCTAAGCAGAAGCCAGCTGCTTTCTGTCTCCCCCACCTTTTCTGACTTATAGTTTAACTTACAAAACACAACACTGGTTTTAAATGCTTGGAGAAAAATTGTGAATATTCAGCCCAAGCTCTCAGTTCCAGACTCCAGGGGTCCATCTGGCTTTGCATGTGCCTTGGGTGGCCAGGAGCCCCAGACTGAGTGGCTGGACCAGGCATGTCTTGAAACTGTTCAGAGGAGAATGAGAAGATGTTGGCACTCACTGGTGGCACTGGGAGAGAAGCAAAAGACAACTCAACCAAAGTGAGTCAAAAACCATGTGGAAGGAAGGAATTTGTTCTCAGGCAAGATGCTGTGTATGTTCTCTTTATCTGTCTGATGAGAGGTAACTCCCTTGCTACAAGTGATAAAATTCTCACAGACATGCCTGGAGGCTCCCACAGAGGGGCCAGGCAGGCCATAAAGCACAAGGGGAGAACTCAGCCTGGGGTTTTACTGCACATGCCAAAGGTGTTGTTATAAAAGCACCAAAATGGGTTTCCGTTTTCACCTTTTTGGCCAGCTGTATTGATCAGTTGGATATATATTGCAGTGTTCTTCACTGATAAAATAAATTTTCTTTAAAACTTTAGCCACAGCCTGGTGCCTGGGGGTTACCTGTATGCATATCAAGCCTTACAGAGGGGAAGGTTTAGATTGGATATTAGGAAAGATTTCTTCACTGGTGATCAAGCACTGAGACAGGCTGCCCAGGGGAGTGGTGGATTCACTGTCCCTGGAGGGATCTGAAAGATGTGGTGGATATGGCACTTGAGGGACATGGGTTACTAGTGGCCTTGGCAGTGCTGGGGGAACGGTTGGACTTGCTGACCTTTTCCAGCCTTAATCATTCCGTGATTCTATGATTAATCCTATTTTGCATGGCTGACAGCTCCTGAGAGTGGCCTTTGCCAGATCACAAGAGGCAGAGAGAGCAGAGCAGGGTTTAACTTTGCCCCCTTAAAATGGGCAGGGTTAGGAGGGTACTACCTGCCTTCACCTGCTGTAGACGCCTGGTGTGTTAGAGAGCAACAGTGTCTCCTGGGGAGGCTGTGGGCAGCCTCCAGTGCTGATTCCCACAGTCTGGAGAGGGAGGAGCTGCGGAAGATCCCAGGACTGTGTCCCCACAGACCTCTCACACACTCTGCCGTCTCAGGGGAGCACTGAGTCCCAGACAGAAGTGTGCATACAGAGCACAGACAAATGGGATTTACAGGTGCTGGCTTCCTCATCTTACTCCTGGGAGCAGGAGTATCAAAGGTGCACAGAAGACTGAGAAAAACAGCTCTAAAGGGGAAAAAAAATTTGCAAATGTGCCTGTTCTCCAGGCATTCCTGGGAGAACATATGCAGTATGCTTGGAAGAACCCCCGACCCCTCTAGTAACAGTTCAGTCTGCTAAAAGTATGTTATTGGACTCAAAGAGCAATCTGGGAACCTAAACATTACCCTCATCCCCGTTGCTCCAGCCTCTCCCGGCCAGCCCCAGTGTCCATGGGCAGGAGGACAGGCAGTGTCTGCTGCCTCCCAGGCAGCACCAAGGTGCTGAGGAGACCCACCCACCACAACGAGATGGTCCATTTTCTGCTGAATGTTTGTAATTAAGAGCTCTGGCTCCCCGGTGATGTGCATCCTATAAAGACATTAAATGAAGGAGGTACTGTCACCACTTTTGAAAAACTAAACAAATCAGAGAAAAGTAAAAAAAAGGAGCACTAGAGGGAAGCAGAGTTTGGGCTGCATTTCCGGGCTTGGGATGCTGCTTCTGCAGGTGCAAACATGGATTTGTGAAGGCAATTGAAACTGTGGAGCGGAGTTATCCACACAGACTCAAACCCTAAATGAAATCTGACCCGTGTGTCAGCTGGATCTCAAAGTTCTTTCACTTGCAGTAACTCCCATTAAATCTTTACTATCATTTGAGGTACTGCTTCCAGACAGTGGGATATCCTCCTAGTTTAGGAGACAAAGAAGACTCCAGCCTCTATTTAATTGCATTTCCTACTACACACGTAATATTTTTTGACCTCCAAACTGTTTCTGGAAATACCAGTCTATCATTTCAGGAGAGCAGGCCACCCTCCCTTGTACCTCTCGTGAGTGGAATTATGTTTTATTGTGACCAGAGAGCTACTGAGCCAAATACTTGATAGCATTTGGTAGCATGGGCAAAGGTGCATAACCAGTCCTGAAAACATGAGGCTTTGGACATCAGTTTGTTTGTGCCAGAAAGGGCACGTTGAGCCAGGTGCCAGCACAGAGAGATGGACCTTTTAGAGAAATCCAGTAATTTTCCAGCACTACAGAACACTGCTCCTCCCACAGCACTGCTTTCACCATTGCACCAAGGGGTCAGGAGGGCACCAGCCTGCTCCCAGGGCACTGCTGGTGGCCACCTTCCTTGTGTCACGTTGGAGGTGGGTAAATCTACACTTCAGGTTGCTTTGCTGGTGTCTGGCTGAATGCACGGAATCAGGTTACAAAAACTCACTGTAGTGCTGCAAAAACCCCACAGTGCATGGCCTGGTCTTGTCTCAGAGGGAATGCTGTTTTATTCGAACACATGATCATTCACAGTGCTTAGATAATGATAGGATTACAAGAAAAATCTCCATGTCTGGATACTCCAGTGCTTCAGGCAGCAGCAGAATAATATTTCAAGGCTGGGAGACAGAAGTGTGCATAGAAGAATTCCCCTTTTGGTACAGCTGGTGCTTGTAGCCAGGGGTGGTTATTTATGTCCCTGCATGAGCTACTCTGTAGCTCCCAAGTCTCTTGAGCAGCTCTGTTGGGCAGCCGGACCTTGCTCTAGTGCTGATGTTGCAATCTGTCTCAAATATTCCCCTCTGTCAATGACTTATTTTATTTTTCCTTTAGCGTCAAGGCTGGCCTTTTTCTTCTGTCACTCCCTGGAGGCAATAACAGAGCAGATTTCTTCCTTTGCCCTCAAAACTAAAGGCTTTTGGGTCAAATACACCAGCCCCTTCCCCCCAGCCCTTGCTGCTGGGTGTTCAGTCACCCATACCATGGCTGGAAAACGTTGCATAGGAGTAAAATGGACATTATAGTGCCACAGTAGCCACTGTTCAAAAGTTGCAGGGGAGGTTGACAGACAAAGCACGGTTGCTGGAGTTTTGTTTCTTGTGGAAACCAGGCTAAAAAAAGGCTAAAAATAAACCCACTCCAGGCTGACAGCTCTGTCACAACAGGCAGCATGCAGTGGGAATGCAGGGCATCTCCTCCACAGCCTGTCTGTGGCTGATCCGTGCAGCAGTCACGCTGGATTTCAGATGAAGGATTGCTGGTCTTCTGAAGGCTGGGACTGACTGCTGAAGCAATAGCCAAGGCCATGCTCTGACACTGTGATCCTGGTTTTGGCACTAAGAAAACCCAGGTGATGTCTTTGTTGGTGGTGATGCCACTGTTGGTAATGCCATTCTGGCAGCTTTGGAGCTGTAAGATACACGTGGTGCCCACAGAGCTCTGCTTCTCAGCTCCCTTCCCACACCTCTGCTGCTTTTCCCAGGCTATTTTCACCCCTAATACTTTTCACCACACCATGCCCCAGGCTTCAAATCGTGATCACCGTGTTGATCCTGTCCGTTGATGTCTCTTCCACGACAAAGCTATGAGTTCATTTGGACAAGCTCGGCTTTGTGGGCAATGCTCTCAGGCTGGTGAGCCCTCACTGCCTGCAGGTGTGCAGCCTGGGACATGTTTCAACAGTGCTGTGAACCATCAGCACTTTTAAAGAAAAATGAAATAATCAGGCCAGATCTTGTCAAATCCTCTCACCTGATGGATAGAATCTGTTTACTTTATTGATTTAAAAAAAAAAAAAAAAAAAGAGAGAGAGAAAGAAGCTAATTAAATCTCATCAGAACCATACCTGCTTTCATCCAAAAGCTGCTGCCAACACACCTCTGGAGTTATGAGAAGTTGAGCATGGGCTGCCTCATGTGAGAGGTGTGCACCTCTTGCAGGCCCTGGAAGGGCTTAACTGTAGGGAAGGTTGAGAGCCAGATGCACAATATCCAGGTCAGGGGCTCCATCCCAAAATTTGACTGGGTAGTCTTTGCAGAGGAGAGACAAGAATGGAGAAAATTCAGGCAGCTGTGTTCTGCAGCTTTGCTTGTGAGCTGCTTACAGTTGGCTGGAGGTGAACAAGAGGTAGGTCAGCAGTGCATTTTAGGGCTATGCCAGCTCCATAACACAAAAGGAACTAAGAGCAGTCATGGAAAATAGCGCTGGCTTAACACGTGCTCCTGGTCCCTCATTAGACACATGAGACATTACCAAAAGACCCAGAGGCCTCCTGCCTCCGGTACTGATTTCAGACAAATACCACCTTTCATGCTGGGAAGGAGAACTCCAAAACCTCAAGGAAAGGGACTAAACTCCAAGTCGCAGTGAGGTGTCTCTGGCTTTTCTCAAGCACCAAGAATACACTATTTCTGTTGACTTAGGACATGAGATGTCAGTTCAGGGGAAAAAGGAAGCCGGGCTGTATGTTGTGCATAAATCTGGTGGTCCTTGTAGGCCCAAACCTTGGCTGTGATTCTTTTCAAGTCTCTCAATAGCTGGTAAGGACACAGTGTCAGATGTGGAGAAGGAGTTGCTGCTCCTTCCTTCCACAGCCTCTCCTCTGCCCTGGTGCCACCAGGGATGGATGGATGGGTGGATGGATGGATGGATGCATGCATGCATGCATGGATGATGCAACACTTTGGATGAGCAGTTTTCTGAATAAAAAGTCTGTTTTGCAGGAGTTGCTCCCCGAACAAGTCGTAGCTCCCCAAACAAGCTGCTAGCCTGGTACAAAACACATTTTCACCAAGATGTCAACACACCATGAATGGCTTCACCCAAAATGAGGTGAAGAGGGGTGGTCATCTGAAGAGGTGGGAATAATGCAGAAGATTCTCTGTCCAGGCTCTGAATGGAGGCTGGTAACACCCGTGTGCAGGAAGGTTGAAGCCCAAAGCGAGCTGCAAGCTGTTCTCTGGTGCTGTTCCATTTAGAGAAGCAGCCAGGCTGTGTCTGGCAGAGTGACAAAGCTCCTTCTTCCGTGACTCATTTCAGGAGAACAGCTTTGGTAAGCAATAATTTTGCACTTCTGTGATTTCAGAGGGTGTGAACTAAAAAAAAAAAAAATTTAAAAAAATTTAAAAAAAAATAATAAAAAAATAAAAGCCTCAGTTGAGTCCAACTGAGAACAGAGGCAACATGGCTGTGGGCTCAGCCATGTGCTCTGAGCCAGGAGAGGGGCACACTGTCGTCCACGTGCCACGGAGCAGGCCAACCCAGGCAGAAATGGAACTGCCTGCAGCAAAACCCAGGTTGGCTCTACAACATGTTCTTAAAGCAGGTGGCTAGAAATTCAATGTGGCTGTAAGGATGTCATCCTCCCACTCACCTGCTCTGTGACTCATCCTGGTGAGCTCATGCAGGAAAGGCAGGAGGGTGCTGCCAGCCTGGCTGGGTGGAAAGGCCACAGCTGCACAAGGAGATGTTGACCTGCACCAGTAAAGTTGCTGGTGGAAATGGGCAGAGTGAGTTTGACACTGTTCAGCAGTTCACTGAGATTAGGGCTAGCCCATGGTTGGGATGCCAAGGGGGAGAAGCACAAACGTCCCGTGTATCCAGCCTTTACTTTCCTGTCCCTTCAGGGAGAGCAAACTCAGCAAGGGCAATGTGGCCAGTGTGCCTGTGGAGCACTGGTAACCGTGTTTCATCCCCCTGGAGTGCTCTGAGTGAAGCCATGAGAGCTCCAGAGCAGGATCTCATCTCTGCAGCAGTGTGATGGGCATACAGCGCATGCTGTCACCTGTACTTACCTCCCACCTCTATCAGGAGCATCCCCAGCTTCACCACCTTACTTTCTGGTGCCATGACAAGCATCTGTAGGGGTCTCCACTACCAAAAGAATGAAAGACTGTTTTGGAAAGCCCTGGTATTCCAGTTTGTTTTCAATGAAAGACTGTTCTCTTTGCACTTCCATCTTAAAAGAAAACAATTCTGAAGCCCAGGAGAGTACCACTAGCCTGCCTACTGGGTTTTTTCTCTTCACTTCCTCCCTCTGTACATCATTGTTTTTCTTTCTCAGCTGTCTCTGTGCAGCTTAGAAGATGAAGAGAAGCTTCGAAGAGGGTAGCTGAGGCTGCAGTCTGGGCTGCTGCTGCCCTCTCCTGGGTCCAAGACAGCCAAGAAACCAAGAGAAGATTTTTTAAAAGAGATTCCCTGCAAGTCTGGGTGCAAGTCACTCTTAGCAGATCCTCTCTCAGCCTCGCAGGGAAAAAGGAAAACAGCCTTCAGAGGGTGCCAGGCCCAAGGATGCTGATATAGGGCTTGCCTTTACCCTGGCTGTATAGGGCTTGTCTGGCTGCGCCATTTGAAAACCTTTTGTCAGATCCCTTTGTGAGTCCCAGTGAAGTTTATGACAAGACAATGCATGATCAGCTTGAGGTGCAGGGGTACAGGTGTGCTGGCCCAGTATTGTGGGAGCTTGTGCTTTCTCACCTCAGTTGCTGCCTGTTCCCTCCAGGATAGTTTTGTTTACATTAAACTAAAAAGCTTTCAAAATAAGATGCTATGGCTGATTATTTGTACTCCAGACAAGTCCCCAGGTCTGTCCCTCACTTCTGGCTCCACTGCCAGCTGGAACAAAACCTCATGGCGTTTTTTGACCTGTCTTGCCCAAACTTTGGCTGACCCTTGCCCAGGATCCCACCCCAGACAGAGGGAGCACCCAGCCAAGTGAGCACCCAGACCTTCAATTCGGGAGGGAATCTCATCCCAGCTTGGTCGTTCTGCAATGATGTGAGGGAATCCCCTTTCCAAAATCTCTGGATTTGGAGCCTCTGGGTCCTTTTACTTGCCTCTCCGAAAATGGCCAAGGAATCATAGAATCCTAGAATGATTTTGGTTGGAAGGGACCTTGAAGACCACCTACGGCAGGAACAGCTTCCTCAGGATTCCTTCTGGCGGAAGAACCTGTGTAGATGCCTACGAAGGTTTGGGAATAGTCCATGGGTACCCATGGAACACAGAAATAACACGGACAGTTACTGCCATAGCTAATGATAAGAGGATGCCGAATCCTCCCCCGTGATGCCAAGAGCCCTTAATGCAGCAATTGGCTCATGGTTTCGGAAGCCACTTAGAGGCTTATTCTGGTGTCAGTGCCTTTTGAGTGGCTGGGAGCTCAGTGCTGGAGGGCTCCAAGGCTCTGGGGTGTTATTGGAGTCCTGGCTCTCTTCTCTGTGTGGGAGCACAGGAGAAGGTGGAGTCAATGGTCTTCCTCTACTTACAGCCTGTCCAGGAATGGAAGGCTTGGGGTCAGTGATCCACACCCACATCTTCCAGAAAAGTCATCTCAGAGCAGAAAGAAGCCCCAAGACACAGGCTGGGTCTGGAGTCCTCTCTGCCACAGAATGTTGCAACCTGCAGGTATGAACCCAACCACGTCTTGGATACCAGACACCTCTCCAGATGTGCCACCACAAAACCCTGTGGCAGCCAGGAGCAGCAGATGGATTTCCACGAGGTGGTGCCAGACCTGTGTGAAGGGAGCTGGGTGCCCTGCACACCCCTGGGCAGAGGTTCCTCACCCTTTCCTTACTCACCAGCCCAAACCCATATCGAAACTGGCTTCACACAAGCAGCCACTCCCGTTGTTCCGGGTATTTAGGAGTCAAATTAGCCCACTTATTGAAAGCATCAAATGTTTGAAGAGCTGGGGAAAAGAGGAGTTGCTGCCACATGACCTACCTCCCAGGTAGTACCAGTTGCAAAGCACAGGTACGAGGCCACCATGATGGTCAGCGTGACATGGGCCCAGTGGGAGCTGTGTCTCGCTGCCCTTGGTGGACCACGTGTCCCATCTCAGCCTTGGGCTTGTCGGTTCTGCCATAAGAACAAACTGCGTGGGCAGTAATTCTTCCCCAAAATGCTCTTCCAGTCAGTGATGGAAAACTCCATCATGGGCTATTAAATATGAAGTCCCTGAGCCACAAATCCGGCACCAGTCGGAAGTGCCAGACTATTTATACACTCCCGTGTAAGAGCCATAGCAGACCTTTGGCTGTCTCCATTGCTTTTTGAATGTTTTCCAGTCTAGCTATATGCTTCCAAGACAGGGAGAGCAGAAATGTACTCCGTGAATTATGGATGTGTGGAGGGTCATAATGATGTTCTCCCTTTTAGAAGTTCCTCTTTTCCAAATGATTTTTAACCTGCGCTTCTCATTCAAACAGCGCTTGGACTAACTGGTAGCTCTGAGCTCTCATTCTAAGGAGGGGATAGCTTGGAGTACATTGTAAGACTGTGAAGAGAAGAAAATAAAAAAACCCACGTTTGTCCCCATTCAATACCAGCTGCCATTTTATTGTCTGCTTACACAGTGTCACAGATTATTGTTCACCCTAAATCACCGATGGGCTTGTCACCACATGGACCACACAGAGGTAGAAGCTGTGAGCTGGTGGGTTGGAGACAGGGTTGCACACCAGCACCAGGGTTTTGTCCAGTCTGGATGGCTGGAATCCTCCCCTAAATGTGCTGCTTCATCCTTCACCATCCTCTCTGCTTGCTCCTCTTCATCCTCCCCAGCAGCTGGGAGGAGTGGGAGGAAGGCAGGAGGAAGGCAGGAGGCGGACAGTGCTGGGGTGTGTGAGGAGAGGACCAAAGAGGCTGATCCTGGGGATGGAGCAGTGGTGGCCCCAGCTGTTACTGGTCCTAGAGGGAAGTGGTGGTAGTTACAGCAGTGCTCCCCAGCCAGGCTCCTCACTCCACCACACACTGAAGCATGGCTGAGGAGGGCACATCCCTGTGCCTGGGAGCAGTACCTGATGGGGCAGGAGGTGTGCAGGGAGCAGGGAAGCTTTCCCACCTGTTTCCCCTCCATTTCCCCAACTCCTGGCAAATGCTAGGTCATCCCCTGTGCTGCCTGGGAGCTCTTGTCCCCATCCCTGGGAGGCTGCAGGCAGGACACTGAGCAGCTGTGGCTTGTCCCTCACCCTCGTGGTGGGGATGAATGGGACCATGCACCCGAGGCAGCTCCATTCCATCTGCATGGAGCGTGAAGAGAGTGAGATATGATGTGCAGTAGGAGGAAATTCTTGGTGTCCTAAGTACATAAAAACCAGTGTGGTATCAATCCCTTTGGGGCCTGAACTCTTTTGTCCCACGCTGACAGGCTGAAATAGAAAAACATCTCTTTTCCTATCCTCTCCCTTCTGCAAGAGCAGAGCCCTTGGGGCCCACAGCCCTGCCCACAGCAGGATTTGAAGGGCTGGGGTCAGGCTTGTGGTTTGACAAAATGCTTGATGAAGGCTTTGCCTTATCTGCTCATCCTCACCACCCATAACTGGTCCCACATGCTTGCCGTGCACCAGGCCGAGGCCCTGTCTCCCTGAGCCATCTGCCAGCCGGCTGGGCTGCCGGTGGCCCCGTTTTCCCCTTGCTCCATCCTGAGCACCAGGACTCAGTCTGCTAAAATCCCCACCGAAGGTGGGATTATCAGGAGCTGTCTGGAGCTCAGATCACCTGGGTTTTTCAGTCTTGGGCAGAGGATAGAGAGGAAAATAAAAATGGGATGGGGTTGGGAGGCTGGCATGGAGCTCCCTAAGGAGTGGAAGGAGGTGTCTTCTGGGGCTGAGCAGCTGATTTAGCTCCTGAAAGGATTCATGCCAGATGAATTGTTTTTGCTGAGTGTTTGATATCCTGTTTTGCTCTGCCTGGGCTGGGAGACAGCCACAGTTCCCTACTCAGCTTAGTACTTTACGCACAATGGAAGAAGAGAAGCTCAAGGACCGTGTGGCTGGTGGCCAGGAGTGGATCTAGGCGAGGTCTATGAAGAGCATCATGGCACATAAGAACCTTCCATCTCTCCACTGCCACGTCTAACGACAGGGGTTGGCTGGGCAATGAAAAACTGCAAGAGAAGAGCTGTCAGAGTATCTCCAGCAGCATCAGCCTACCACCTTGCATGGGATGGGCTGGGAGCCAGTGGACACCCTGGCTTAGCCCAGCTAAAATTGAGGCCAATGGGACTGGGCAGTTCTGGGGTGTTTGAGCTTACTTCAGCACATCAGGGGAAACACAGACCCTTTAACTGAATCCACGGAGCAGCCCTTGCCCTCCACCCACCTCCTTCAGCTTTTTGCAAACCCTGGATTTTTCCTAGCCTAGAAATAGAGCCATAAAGTGCTGGGGCACTGCTATCAGGAACTCTAGGAGAGGTTTCCCTAAGAGTTCCCCACCAGCTTTAGTACTGCTTGATGACAGAGGCTTGGGTTTCCTGGGAAAGGGAAGGACTCACTAATGGAGAAACCCTGGGGAAGAAGCAACATTAAATTGCATTTCACTGGGAAGAAGCCACCCCCATTCCAAATGGGTCCTCTCATGCATGAAGCTTTGTGAAAGCTGTGGCAGCATCCAGATCCAGGAGCAACGAACCCAGAATTGGGTGAGAGCAGCCCTGCTGACCTGGTCCCAGCTTCAGACACACGGCCCTGCAGGCCCCAAATGATGGCCTGTACCCTGGACCACTTCGGATCTCACAGGCACAGCCAGGAACTCCCTCCCAGCCCAGGAGGCATCCCCTGGTGCAGGCAAAGCAGGAGCCCAGAGAGCCTGGGAGGAACATGAAGCAAGATCCTTTATTGTACACAGTACAGAATGTAATGCAGCTTTGCAGGAGATACATAGCCCTGCTTGAATAAAGGTATTTCAAATCAGTCCTCAGATTAACCCCTTCTGCACTGCAGACCTGCCATACCGAGCAAATGGTTAAAACCCTGTCCCCAAGGTGGGGTTCCCAAAAACCGAATGCTCCCCATGGGTACAGGCCACTGCAGCCCCCATGGGGAGAGTAACCGAGTCTTCGTAGAGTTAATCTTCATACTTCCCCAAAAAAGAATGAATCAGACAAAAAAAAAAAAAAACCAAACCCCAAAAAACTCCAACCAAAGCTAACTAAAGAAGAGAAAAAAATTCCTATACAGCATTTACAACGAAAACATGTAGCCTGGTGCGGGGGAGGCAGGTATGGATATATGAGTGGTGGATGAGTGTTAGGAGGTGCAGCGGGGAGGGGAGAGCTGGAGAGAAGTGGAGTACCCAGGAAGGGGAGTGGGGGACCCCCCATCCCTGCCCACCTCAGCCTTACAGCCCAGCTCCGAGGCCATGCCGAGCAGGGGGAGTGCAGCTGAGCCGGCACTGGGGTTCAGCCCCGGCTCCCCAGGAAAGAGGACTGGAGCAGTGAAATGGAGTGGACTAGATCCTTCGGCAGCCATCCCAGGGAGCCACAGGCATGGAGGGCTGCCCCTGCAAGCATGCCACCGGGAAAGCCATGGGGATGTCTCCAGGGGCTCCGGGAACAGCAGTTGGGCTGCAAAAAATAGCTTTGCCTTAAAATACAAAAAATCTACAAAAATCAGTTTAGAAACCTTTCTTATTTTCCTAAAACATCAAAAAAAAAAAAAAAAAAGAAAACCAAAAAAAAAACCCCAAAACAAAGAGGGAGTTAGTGTCAGGGTTTCCTCCTCTAAAATGCAACCCATGGCACGCAGCCAGAGCTGAGGAGGATCAAGGGGGGCACGGAGAGGACGCAGTGGATTATATGGGAACAACAGGTTATATGAGGAGGGGGGTTCAGGAAGAAGGCAGAAGGCTTCTCAGGGTTGGGGTAGGATGCTGCACACATCAGCCCTGGGGTGCTGGCCAAGGCAGCCCCCATGCATCCCTCCTCTCTGTGCAAATCAAAGCCCTTTCCACCACACAAGGCAGCTACGCGGATTGTGCTCGATGCAAAGCAGATTGTCATGACAATTGGCTCGGCGGCCACGCAGCCCAGTCCTGGGGCACTGCCAGAGCCAGAGCCTGGGGCAGACACTGCAACTTTAGGCTCCCGGCGCCCCAAAACATCACGCCGATGTGTGGCAGGAGGTGCCGGCCACGGGCAGTCCTGTGCACTAGCCCTTGGACAGGAAGGGTGGGAATTCATCGGTGACACACGTGGGGTGTTTTAGATCCTTCCAATTTGTGTGTGTGCACCCATGTGGTTCGTCATTGGGTGGGTTTTTTTTCCTTATGAACAGCCAAAAATATTCTTTAGAAAACCATGTTTGCCCCAGGTGGATGCGCTAGTGCCAATGGCTCTGCCGGCCGGCCAAGTCAGTAGGCGAAGCCCTCCGCATAGGGAAGGCTGCCGCAAGGATCCATCTCCAGGAGGAATGCTGGGCTGTCCTCGAAGTGCGTCAGCGGCACTGTTTCCTCCTCCGGCACGGGGCAGTCGGGCTCCGTCTTCAGGAAAGGGCGCTGGTTGTCAGGATATGCCATGGAAAAGAGGGCGTCGGGGTCACAGACGAATTTATAGACGTACCGCTCACCGGCAACCTGTGAGGAGGAGGAGGAGGAGGAGGGAGGGTGTGAGAGGGGCCCTGAACTTTCACCCTGCCCCAGAGGATGCCACAGTGACAGTGGGGTACAGTCACACCCTGTTGTGGGGTGGCAGGTGGGGTCACTCACCTTCTGCATGATGCCTTTCTCATAGTAGTAGCGCAGGGAGCGGCTGAGCTTGTCGTAGTTCATGGCTGGCCGGTTCTTCTGGATGCCCCAGCGCCGCGCTACCTGCAGGGAGAGAGGTGGCAGCGGTCAGGGCTCCAGCCAGGGCTTGGACACAGATCCTCACATGAAATCACAACAGAAATGAAAAGGGGCTCGCTTCAGAGGGCTGATGCAGCCAGGGGTGAAGGCATCATCACGGTCCAGGAGTGGTGCCCCGCCTGCCATTATAAACCCTCCAGCTGCGACCACACAGCCACCGCCAAACCGGGAGCCGAATCAAAAGCCATTTGATTAGGGGGAGCCTGCCAAAAAAGCTGCTTCAAAAAACCACAATTTCCAAGCATGGCATAGGAGACATTATGGCTAATTACCCACAATGCACAGCTCCGTGCTTGCTACAGCTGCTTTCAATTACTCCCCAAACAGCTTCTTCCTCTGTGTCACCCTCCTGTGGAGCCACACGGCTCCAGCACGGCAGCGCGCCAGCATGGAGCCGCTGCTGGGAACCCAGGGCAAAGGATGGGAGCAGTTTGGTAAGGAGGGAGTCTTGGCAGAGCAGAAGGTCTCGGCAAGGCAAGCACAGAGGCAACGCCACCGCATCTGGTGACCATTGGCAGCTTCAGGATCTGGCACATGCCATGCCAAGAGGCAGTGGAAGAGATTAAAGGCAAATTTCTACAGCTACCTGGAGAGTAAAGACACGTGTCTTGCTTCAAGTGCAAGCATGAACACGCTGTTGCACAGGAAGGATTCAGCCCTCTCCTGCATCCCCCATGGCCACTCCCCAGCCTCAGGGCAGGACCACCTCTCGTACCTCCTCAGGCTCGATCAGCTTGAACTCCATGCCCCGGCCAGTCCACGCGATGAAGTGGGCATTGGCAGGGTCATCCAGGAGGGTGACGAGGAACTGCCAGAGCTGCAGGGACCCACGCCGCTGGTAAGGAGGGCCCTCGCGGTACAGGGTGGGCTCCTGCTTCACTTTACCTGCCCACACAGAGACACCTGGTTAAACACCCCAGCTCTGGCCCCTCTCCCAGGCTGTGTCACCAGCAACAGACATGTACAGTAACAAGAGGTCATCCCTGTCCTGGGACAGTTGAGCAGGATCAGGCCACGGGGTGGGAGAAGGGAGAGGTGTTGCAGGCAGGAAGGTGGCAGGGACAGAGATGGGCATGGCGATGATGCCAAGCTGCTGTGAGAGATAATGTTCAGCAGCTCGTAAGAGCACTGTACCAGCACTGCTTGGCTTTAAAAGCCATAGGGATCCCAGCATCCCTACATCTCATTCCATGAGCCCTGGTCCCCCTGAAGGCCTCCTCTGGGGTCAGATTCTTACCCTCCAGTCTCTCCGGTACCACGCATGTGTCATCAAAATACAATCGTGTGTCCTTTTCATATGAAAATCCTACGGGGAAAAGACCCTCAGTGAGCACAGGGTGTATCAATCACTCTGGCTAGACCCTTAAACACTCTGGTCTGGCCCAACCCAGCACAAGACTCCATCCCCAGCTCCAGCAGCAGACTCATCCCCAGTTATTTCAGTGGCTGAGTGTCGTGCAGCTCTGACCCCCCTCACGCGGGGGAGCTGGCAGAACCAAAACCCTCTTAGCAGCTATATCAGGCATATTATCCCAGATTACACAGCGCTGCCGTGCCCTTGCAGCACACTCGCGGGGGCTGCTGGCTGCTTTTAGTGCTGGTGCCAGTGCATGCAGCTCTTTCAGGCACCACGGTGCTCTTGTGGGTGTTTTCTGGGCGCCCAGAAGCTCCACTGGCCTCCTGGAAGGTACCGCCTGCCCCAAAAGAGGGATGGGATGGGACCCACCAGAGATGCCATGAACAGGGGGAGAATGGAGGAGGTCACTCACCGTCATGGCTGCTGGGGAAGACATTCCCCCGTAGGTACGAGGACTGGCAGTTAGGCACTTCTGCGAGGGAGATGAAGGTGACATTAAGGATGTAAATCCCATGGGTCCCACCAAGCATTTGGCAGCATATTCCCTATCCCAAGCATGTCCTGTGGCAAAGTCCAGGCATCTTCCCCCCTCCCCAGTCCACTGCATCCACCCTCAACATTGGGGAAAAACCCAGTGTGATTTGAGGCGGCACTGCAAGGAACACTGGAGCAAGGGCTAAGTCAGCTCAGGTTTTCACAGGCCCCACAGGACGAGAGGCACCGCCGCGCCTCCCCTACCATCTGCTCGGCTGTGCCACCCTCCATCCCGAGGTTGGGATATTTTTAGGTCCTAAGGCGATTAGAGGATTTTTCCGTGATGCTGGTGGGGTCCAGCAGTCAGCAATCACAGCTAGCCCCAAGCCAGGGCTGCAGGAGGACCTGCTGAGTGCCGTGGGGCACACCCAGCCCATGGCTTATGGCACTGACCACACCACATGGCATTGGGTGAATGCCTGCTCTATTCCCTGGCTTTGGAAAGGGAGGAGGAAAGAGAGCAAAGAAGAAGGCAGAGCAGTATCCCAGCACTATGGGAACTCCAGCACCCAGTGCCTGAGGCTCAACCCTGCACTCACCACGCTGATGGCAGAGATGTTCTGCTCCTCTGGGTGTCACTGGTGTAACCCCACCTGCCCCCCAGCTCACACCCACCTGAGTCAATGCAGTAGTCCCGGGGCTCCTGCTTGATGCCCATGGGGGGCTGGAAGCCGTGGCCAGGGGGGCCAGGCAGGCTGGGGCCACCGGGCTCGTAGAGCGGGTCATGGTACTCCTGCTTGAATCCCTGAGGGGGGTGGGGGGCAGCCGGGCCCAGGGGCTCTGACAGCTGCCGGTGGTAGACGGGGCGGCTGTCCCCTGGGACCCCAGGCTGCGGTGGAAAGGGGTGGCAGGGCTCAGACAGCTGCCTCTGAAACCTGGGGGAGAGAACACGGCATTACTGCAGAGTGGGGGTGAGCCTTGCTGCCAGTTCCCATTCCAGACCAGGACTGCATGACAGCTGGGTGTCTTCAGCTTGGGGTGCTCCCAGTGTGCACCCAACAGCAGGCTGGGATGGTTCCTCAGGAGCATGGCCACCACAGCGGCTCATCCCATGGAGACCCAGTGGGGTGCTGAGGAGCCCCATCCCCTTCCAAAGCACTGGGGACCCCATACTGATGGAGCAGGATAGCACATGGGCCATCACAGAAAAGCACTCTGGGCTTCAGATATCTGGAAAGGAGTGAAAAAAGGAACCAAAAAAAACCCAGCCTGCAACAGTCCTAACACCAGTAAAATCTGCCCCCAGCGTGAGGGGCAGCACTGCAGGGCCCGGGGATGCTGCGCATGGGTGGGCGCTTACGCAAAGCCAAATCCACTCCGCAACTCCAGCCGGTCGCTAATCCGCCTGCGCAGCTGGGATTAAACCTTGAACTCGACAGCAGGGAGCACTATTTTCGGCTCCAGGGTGCTGCCACCACTGGTGTGAGCCCTAGCACGGTCTCTGCTGGTGGCAATGGATGAGGGACCATCTCGAGGGAGTGCTGCCACATCCCCTCGTCCTCCAGCACCTTGAAAGGCGATCTCGGATCTCCGTGCTGGCTCCTCTCGGCCGGCCTTGCACCATTTGGCTTTGTAACCGGAGCTCTCCCAGCTGCCGGGCTGGGATTACTCCATTTCCGAGCCGTGTCCCTCTGCCCTTCCTGAATGAAACTCAAGCCCTGCGCTGGCATGGTGCTTCCCAAGGGGTCGCAGCCAGCCCCCCGCATAGCTCAAAGGTCACGCAGAGCTCCGCTTTGCTGGGGAAGGATGCTCACCTGCTGTGGGCACTTTCCAAGGGTTTCCATGGCCCCACCGCATGGTCTTTGCCAGGCTGCCACATCTAGCCCCATGACCACAGGGGTGACAGAGTGGCTGTCACAGCAAAGGGGAGCCAGTGGCCAAAAGCAAAGCCAGAGGTCGTCTGTGACCTGTGCTGTGGCACCTACTGAGAGCACCCACAGGAGCAAACCCATGGTGAGGTCGGGGACTGGCAAAGCGTCCAGGGACGTGGGAGTAATGGGGGATGAAGCCACAGCTTGAAGAGGAAGGAGGGAGCAGGGGTCTCCCTCCACAGTCCCCAAAATCATGGTAATGCAATGAGATACAAAAGGGAGCTCAGGACCAACCCCCAACCCAGTGGTGCACAGGGACAGGACAGGGAAGGTCACAGCTCCTCAGCCCAGCGGGGCTCGGCAGAGCTGCAGTGGATGTGAATGAGGAGAGCAGAGCCCTGACTCAGCACCATCACCTGTTGGCACAGGGACGGATGCGGGAGGCAGCCTCTGCCTACCTCACCTTTCCAGAGAGGGAGGCAAAGGCTCTGCCTGGTGTTCCAGGGGTTGGGAGGAGCAGTTCCCCATTCGCAGGAGAAAGAGCTGCAAGATCCCACTAAGATGCAGCAAGCTTTGCCACATGGAAACCCAGGCAGCAACATTTTTCTCACTGTCTGCAATCGCAGCATGGGGACAAATAGACAGGCATCCCTCCTCCTTCCCCATGCTTTGGGGTCACTGACCCACCCCAAGAGTCCTCATAACCCCCATAGAGGACCCCAGCGGTTGCTGGGGTGGGGAACACCTTACCTGTGCTCTGTGGGGTATTGGTTCTCAGACATCATCTTTGGCATGTGCATGGGCGGGTGTGGCGGCCGTGGCACAGCGAAGGGCTGCTGCTGCTGCCGCTGCTCCTGCAGCGTGTGCGGGGCCGGGGCCGCCCCGTGGGCAGCCGCCGGCACGGCCGGGGCCGGTGGCGGCGGTGGTGGCAGGGCCGATCCAGGGTGCGCAGGGGACACCGGCGTGGCGGGCGGCGTTAATGGCTTGAACCCAGCGGGGGGTTTCCTGTCATAGGCACTGCCAAAGGAGACGGGCCAGGGGCTGACGGCAACACCAACGGGGACACCGCCACGTGGCAGAGTCCCTGAGGGGTCTGCGGGCAGCGGCTGTCCCTGCACTACCTACCAACAGTTGTAGAGGCACTTGTCCCCATAGCCAGCACAGAGAGCCTGCTCGTGGCTGCAGGATGACAGCTCCGAGGATGGGCTGGGCAGCTCCCGCTTGATCTTTGCCGGAGGTGGGGCGTGCAGGACCACTGCAAGGAGAACAAGGAAGATACACATCGGAGAGAGCGATGGGGACATCACCCCTGGGAGCATCTGCTTCGGTGGTCTTCGCCTGGCAATCAGGTGCTGAATTATGCCCCAGGAGCATCAGGCAACCAAACCAGGACATGATGGTGCCCCAGCAGACCTCAACATTGGCAGTGGAGTGAGCCGAGGTGGCAGGGGAGGGCAGAACTGGGACAGTCACAGCAGCCCAGGACATTGCTCATACAGAGGGAGTCCCTCCCAGTTGAGATCCACAAAGGGCAAAACAAAGGCTGTGAAAGGGGAACAGGCAGCTCGACAACAGCCGTGGATGAGACATGCCGTGGCCAGGCCAAAAGGCGCTCAGCAAGCGGAGCCGAGCCCGGGCACCACAGGCAGTGGCTGCTCCCCCAAGCCATGCAGCAAGGAATGCAGGGACTTGACAGACTGGAGCTCCAACAGCTCGTAAACAGAACACAGCAACCCACTTGTCCTCACAGGGGCATACCCAGCTTCCAGAGAGTCAGTAAAGAGGATCTACCTTCCCCCAGCCAAGGTGCTCCAAGGGGACCCCGTCCCAGGATCCCACAATTGTATGAGCTCAAGTGACAAACATCGCATTAACCCCAAATCCTCACCACCCACTCCCAAGCCCACTTGCTATATATAATTATAAACTGAATAATATATGCTTAAGCTAATTAATTTCTAAAAGCAGGCGCTCTAGGAAAGGGAAAGCGCCTCAGAGATCTGCACCTAAATAGTGCCTCAGAGGAGAGCCAAGACTAATCGGAAGTGGAGTATTAGCTTCATGCAAAGCCTAAACACAGCCTAGCTACAGTGGAGAGGAGTAGCTCCAGGACAACTGTTCACAGCTTGCCAGGTAATTAGCTGCTCCCCTAATTTGTCAGAACCTTTAAAGAGCTGCTGACTTCCCTCCCTACCCGTCCCCCTTCCTCGCAAGGACCCAGCACAGCTGGTACCGAGGGCATAAAACCCCCCGAGAAGGATTTGAAACATAAAGCCCAGCGCTGAGCCAGCACAGCCCCCCACACGCCTTCCACTGGCTCCCAAGCCGGATTTATCCCACTCCTCCTCCTTCCCCCAGCGAGGTTTTGCCGCTCTCAGCGTTTCCAGCCTTAACAGGGGGCCAGCACGGCGGCGGCAAAGTCCAGGCGCCCCACGAGCCACGGGAAAGCAAAGGGGAACTGGCTTTGGAAGGGCTCCAGCTGCCTATCGCAGGCATGGTTCTCCCAAACAGGCTCCGTGTTGTTGGAGCGGGTTGTTTTTCCGCCAGTTGTACAATGGGGTCTGGTTATTCATTGAAAAAAAAACCTCCAGTCCCTGAGCAGGCACCACCCTCCATTCACAAACACTTCGGAGTGCTCCATTCATGTGGCTGAGGGAGGGGAAAAAAAAAAAAAAAAAGAAAGGAAAAATTTCCCCAGAGCTTAGCTCTGCCATTCAAAAAAAAAGGGAAATGAGCCTTAAGATCCTAACAGAGACCAGCTGTCCAAGCCCGGACTCTGTGCAACATTTGGATTCCTTACACAAACACCGCAGCGTCGGCCGGCGCTGCTCGTACGATGCACTCCTGATGCCCAGCTCGTGGCTGATGAGGCTGGAGGAGTTCAGGGGGCACCAAGGCTGGTGGCGTAGCTGTTGTGGGGAAGGTGCTGGGTTTGGAGCCCAGCAGTGAGCAGCCAGACAGGAGGGTTCCCCCGGAAGGAGAGCTCTGCCCCAGTGCCCGATGCCTCAAAGGACGTTGGTGCATGAGCACTTTTACCCTTTCCGGTCCTGCCCTCAGTACTATAATTTAAAGCTAAAAAAATATATAAAAATAGGCAGAGGGAGCAGCTCAACTACAGACAGGGCCGGAGAACATGCCTCGGCAGATCCATGCCAGGGCTAAGCCATGGGAGCAGCAATAGCGCCCGTGGGTGCCTGATGGCCCCTCTCTGGGCTGCTTTAGCCCCTAGGGATGAAAGGATCCCAGGGAGGCTGGGCAAGGGACCAGCTACACGTGCCACTGCTGTGCCCAGGTAGGAAGGGAAAGGGGGGGAGCTCAGGCATACCACCACAGTGCCTTATAACCAGTCAAGATGGAGATGCCCCAAATGCCAACCATCAGCCAAGAGGTCTCCCATGGAAAAGGGTGACACCCCAAAGCCACTCAAGGTCTTGAATTCCCAGTGAATCCCCTGGTGGCAGACAGGGCAGGTTGTTCCCATCCACCAGCACAAATGGACCTCCAAAATGCCAAGCCTGGAGGACACTGGCTCCACCAGTGGCACCCGCAGTCCGAGCCAAGGGGAAGGGAACTAAACCACCACTTCCAGCTCAGGGACCTTGGCACCCGCTCAAGCCGTCACCTGGGAGCTGAGCTCCGCGCTTGCCCCTCCATCTCCTGACACTACAGGACACACCCAAGGTCACGCCAGGAGAGAAGCCAGAAATAGAAGCTGGGCTCCTGTTTGCCTTTGTTTAAACAACTCTTCCTCACAAACAAGCCTCCTGCTTTCATTCTGGTGTGTAGGAAAACCCACTCCGTGCCCTGCCCGTGGCTTTTGCCACGTGCCTCCCATGCAGGGAGGCCACAAGTACCCGGGGAACAAACCACCTCCTGTGGTGCTTGATCTCCTCAGAATGTTCCCAGCGCTTCTCAGGTATATAAACAACTGATGGAGGTATAACACCGTACATACACCCTTCTCCCCAGGACCACACTGCTGGCGAACCCACACCTATGCCCGCCCAGGGATGCAGCACGATGGCCAGCGTGGTGAGCTTTGTGGAGTAATCCGTGGCCTCCTTGCCTTCCCAGGAGGATCCACCACTTCCCTGTGCACTGAATCAGGCCTCTTGCTGCTCAGTCCAGGGAGCTAAGAAAGAAACATCCCTCATTCAGAGCAGCCCTGCTTTCTCTACAGTGGGATTTCCTCCCCAGCACAGCAATCCACTACCCTCCAGCATATTATTTTGCTCCCAAGCCCCAGCTTTAAGCCCCTGTATGAAGAGGATCTCAGCTGTGGAACTGGGAACAGCAAGTGGGAAGCAGTGGAGCTGCAGGCAGCTACGGTTTTAGCAAGGCAAGAAGGATGCTGCAGTTCTGAGCATCTCTGAGGCTCCACACAGCACATGTGGCAGTGCACGATCCCCCCACTGCAGTGGGGTGCAAACCGAGCCTGGTTTGTCCCTTTTTGCTGCTCTGCCAAGAAAGCTTGGCCCTGGGGATGCACGATGGGGCAGGAGATGGAAGTTTGCTCAGGATGAGAGAACAGTAGCTTCCTCAGTGAAAAGGCACACAACTGCAGGAACAGAGTCCAACGTGTGCCCACAAACGTCTGTAGGGACTAAGGAGGGATTTACCTTCCCCTGGGAGCTAAAGGACACTGAACCCCAATGTGACTGCCAGCCCAGGAAAGCAGCCCATTCCCATTAGTGAAAATCTGGTGCAGGAAGGAGCTGCACCAGAGCCGTCCCTTTCTTCCTTTCTACATGGTACAGGGTTCAAAACCGGAGTGAAATGAGAAAATAGGGTCAGAGAGCTGTAAACTGGAGTTTCTCTCCTCTTTAAAATCTCTCCAGTGCAGGGATGGAAGAGCCAGGATCCCTGTTCCCCTCCACCTGAGTCTGAGCCCCCTCAAAGTCAACATAGCAGCAGCAAAGGGAGCATTTGCTTTTTCTCCTCAGGAAAGTTAAGGAAGGTTATTGCAGCGAGGAGTCACACAAGGAGATCTCTCCTTTCAAGAGACAAAGTCATTTCAACACCAGTTCTCCAGGCTGAGTAGGTCAGAACATTTTAAGAGTCCCGACCAAATGCCTTTTTATTTTTCCCCTCTTTTCCCTGCATCACCCAGAAAAGTTTGTCTCTCCTCCCTAAGCTCTTCAGGTTACAAGGAAACAAGAGACTGCCAAAAGGCACTGGAAACAGCTTCAGCTCCAAGAGCCACCCTCCCACGCACACTGCAGTTTCTACCGCTCCGAGCGAGAGCTGCCGGGCTGTGCTCGGGATGTCAACAGCCCGTTGTGTTTCTGACTCCAGGCTCGCCTTTTATCTCAGGGGAGACAGGGGAAAAAAGCACATCTGAAACTTGGGCTGTCTGGAACAGCTTAATGGCAAGCTTCCCGCTCCGAAGTAATCAAAGAGCAATAATTAACATGCATTTGCTGTCGGAGGAGATACCCCGCTGCATGCTGTGACAAAGCTGGAATGAAAAATCTGTTCGACTGCAGGCTAAATTTGATTTCCTTTAAGTTCCGTAGCTGTCTGGCTCAGCAGCAAAACCCAGCCACCAACACCAAGCTACTACTTGTGTTTGCCAGGTAACGAATCAAAACATCCTGATTCCTCCCCCCCCCTCCCCTCCAAGCGACCCTTAGACGTCCGGAGAGCAGCGCCCGGAGCTGCGCAAGCCCCACGCGCCATTACCCGGCCCCTGCCCTCGCCGCTAACCCGCTCCGGCAACGCACCGCGGCTCAGAACAAACTCTCGCTCTTATGCAATTCACGAGGGACTGCATTTTCACTGGCCTCCTTTTAAACACGCTCGCTTGCCAGTGATTAATGCTGCTTAAAGCGGCTCAAGTTTCACCGCTTAGGCCCACTCTTGCCAACAGCGCTGGGCCAGGACTGTAAAAAGCTCCAGAAACTGCAGAGATTGTGGCTAACCAAGCATGGGCTCTCGCTTCCACTTGAAACGGAAAAGGAGTGTTTAGAAGCAAATCCACCTTACTATGAATAAGCAGCGTGTCTGAGAGGAGCCCAGAGATCAGTTAGAGAGATTACCATGCGTTGGGCCATGATTTTCCCCATTTACAAAAGACACTGCAAGTTTCATCTTGATGAACCCAAGCCACACGTGCTTTCTCCCAGAAGCCCATGATTCCACAATTCAGCCCCAGCAACAACTGCTTTCCTAAGGAAGCAACTCCAAACCCAGCGCAAAGTTTTGCACAGGCACCCAAACCATCTCCTCCCTGAAGGACGAAAACCCAAAACAATCACTTACAGTTGTCAGACTGGAAATCTGGGACAAATTGTTCATCATCGGGGACCTGAGCTAAAAAAAACAAACAAAAAAGTGGGTTTATGGCGTTTTCAGTTCTCAAAAAAAAATGCTCGCAGAGAGATTTTACATGGCAAAAGGCGGAGGTGAAGACTTGCCTTCAGCTAGCCAGGCCTCTTGGAGCTGGCTGAGATCCTGGAAGAGCTCTGGAACAGAGTGAAAGACTTATGTGCTTCACAGAAGAATAAATAAAACTGCCATTATTTGAAGGATTATTTCTAAACCAACGAACACGAGGCAAATGGTCTTGCGGGGCACAAGAGAGGCCATGGCTGTCTGGGCCAGCCCTGCCTACCTTCCGAGTCGTGGGCCAAGTCGGTCTCCAAAAATTTCCTTTTCCTATCGGACCCCAGCCGGCCTCGGCCCTCCTCTGCACAGGACTTCTGCAACGACCAGGGCGACAGCTGCCCGTGAGAGTGGCAGCCCCCAAGGCTGGAGGGTGCCCCCAAGGATAGCGGGATGCCCCAAGGACAAGGGGGCAGTGCTCCCAAGGATGGGGAGGGGGTGTCCCCAAGGTCGGGAACGGAGGTGTCAACAAGGATCAGAGAGGGCAAACTTACCCCGGGGCCCATGAAGGGAACCTGCTGATCGTAGAAGCCGTCCATGGCGCGGGTGAGGCGGGTAGTGCCCCCGGCCCACTCAGCATCGACGCCGGCCCGGGAAGAGGGGTCCCGCCTGGGCTCCGGCAGGTGCGCGGCTGAGGGGTGAAGGGGACGGGGAGGAGTCAGGATCAGACCCTGGCCCCTGGCGCCCCCGGGGCTGGCTCGGTGCGGGGCCGCCGCGCCTCCCCGGGGAGCCGGCCCGCTCCTGCCGTGGCGGGTCGCAGCCCCCCAGCTCGTGATGTCACCTAATTTCTATAGAAACAGCCGTGACATCACGCGCCGTGGGAGCGGGAGGAGGCAGTGGGGCGGGCGAGAGGAGGCATTGGGGGGGCGGGGA